>NC_061120.1:94193162-94507115 GCF_002878395.1 Capsicum annuum | reverse complement strand
AATAAGGATTTTATACATGCATGCACTTATAGAGAGATGTATTCTAATTCTAAATCCAAGTGTTTCTCAACCATCAAGGATTTATTCACCTTAGTTCTCTCAAATCCAAAGTGTACAACCAATCATACGAACTTGCCAAGAAGTTAATCCTGCTAAGGCATTAACGTGTAAAATAGAGGTTGGAAATCCTATTTTCTTGTCACACTCTATTTTCCAAATAGTAACTTTTCTATCAAACAAGTTATTGCTATAATGGCGCATTCCCTATGTTTGCAACCACGAGAATTCAATCAAAATGAAGAGAGTGATGATATAAGTATATTAATACATCATAAATTCAAAAGCCCATAGCAATAGAGAGTATACTACAAGGCTTCCATAACCCTAACAAATAGACTTAGCTACTCATGAATAAAATGGAAATCACAATATAAATATTCATCATACCAAAACTTAGAATGATCTTGGTGGTAAAGATGAATAGCTAAAATAAGAGCGAAAAGCATCTCTCTCTCTCCGTCCTCAAGCTAAGCCACTTTCTCTTGTTTTCAAAATAATACAGAATGCGAATAATCCCTAAAAATTCATCCATATGGCTTTTAATAACATCCTTCTCTAATAAATTGCTACTGCATTCTTAACTATTTAAAAATATTGAGTTTTCCCGGGAAAAAGTTCCCATACATCACATTCAGTCCAAAAGCTGCTTTCCTTTTAATGTGAAGTTTCCTTTGCTGTCCACAGGTCCCCAAAGTGCTGTAATCTTCCTCATTAGTACCTGAAAAGCATGCTAATCACATAGGTCAGCTCACTTAACTAGAAATCGAGTAAAAGTGCAAGAATTATGTATTTTATCCTCAAAACTTAGCTAAAACATAGGTAAGTTATGGTGCTTAGATGTATAAATACGCACAACATCAACCATCACTCAAGCTATGCAATATTTGATTAGTGATTTCAAGCTATTTTTAAAAGGGTATTTGGGTTTTTTTCCACCCTTATTGACCCCTAATTATCCAGACCAAAGCTTATAACTTCAATATTCATCCACAATACGAAATTAGGGTTTCTCTCAAAGATCAATCCCCAAGAACAAGAAACACTAAGTGTCTAATACCAAGGCAAGAATTCAAGATTTTCTGCACCAATCTTCATGAAATCATCCACCCTGGTATCTTAAGTGTTGATTCTTGGATCACTTTCACCTATGAAGCTCAAGAATCTCTTTTCAAATTCCAAAGATTGTGTATTTATAAATGTTCATGATTTAGTTGAATTGAAATTCATGTCCATATTGTTGTTGGGTTTTGACTTATGTTTTAAATTACATGTTCCAATAGTTGATCCTAGTATGTGATGATTTGCATAATATTAATGATAAACCCTTTAAATTGCAAATTTATTTTTGTAACTATGATAATTAGATGCATTGATGATGGTATAACCAAAGTATGCTCCTCATTTATTTGATTAAATACCTATGTGAAGGAAAAAGTGCCATTATAGTATTATAGTATGAAATCCTCATTCATGTACAAGTTAATGCATGTCAAGTGTCTGATGAAATGTCTTAGTCAATGAATTATGGATATATGTGTAACCATTATTGTGCTTTCGAACTTGTGCCATGAATTACTTTTCTGCTATCGAGTCATGGGGGTATTTATACTTGAAAATTTAACTGTGTGCCTAAAGCCAGTGTTAGTTTTGAAGATACTCTTAGTTAAGCGATGTTCAGTAGAATTCAGTCAGTCTTATGACTCAGGAAAACTCAGTAATTTTAGTAATCTCAGTTAGTTATCAAATATCAGTAATATTTCATCAGTCAACGAAACTCAGTGAACCCAGTCTAGTCAGTTCAGTATAATTAATTCAGTTTCTAATCAGATGGGAGTAGGATTTAGCACCGAGTGAGCCCAAGGATGGGAACTCACCTGCAAGTAGAGGGTATGATTCTTAGAAGCAATCTTTGCACTCTAGAACTACGTAGCCAGCGTAGGTTGATACATCTAACCAGTTAGGTAAGGGTTGATGAGGTGACTTAACCTGTTAGAAGAGGGTTCAACCATTCTCTTTTGAGTACCTGTTAGATGAGGGATTACTCATAGCTTGTCCTTACCAGTGGCATGGTGTTGACACCCTTCTAATTAGGCTTACAGATTGGACCCCAACTCAATTATATTATCTTATTTAGGGCATGTTGGTTAGATGACTACTTTCCACAGTTACCGTCTCAGTCTCAATGTCAGTAATAGAACTCAAATAGTTCTACAGAATTCAGGACTGGCAGATATAGTCACTCAACTCAATACGAAACTCATCTAGTTTCATCAGAACCTAGACTATCAGACAAAGTCACTTAGTACTAATTATATCAATTATTAGAAATCCATGTTATTAGTACTTAGACTTAATAATCAGTGTTGTCCGAATCTCATTTACAGTTATGTATTCATGCATGTAGTCCCACGTTCAGGTTACTCAGTCAGTCAGTATTGTTCGTGCATACGAAACCTTTGCATTTAGCCTACCTTATTTGCATAGTAGTATATTCAATTGTACTGACGCATACTTTTACTTTGTGCTATGGTGTTTTATACCATAGGTTCGGAAGCACGAGCTGCAGAGAATCCTTAATAGATTAGCCGTTCAGCAGACAGACTAGTAGTGAGTCCTCATCATTCGGGGATGTTATTATTTGATTATTTCATTCTTTCAGTACTTAGTTTATTTTAGTTGTTGGAGTTAGTTGGGGATATGTCCCATCAACTCCTTATTTAGATAGTATAGAGGCTTTCAGACTAGCATGTTCAGACAGTTATTTCAGTTGTTTTGGTATTGATATATAGTATCTCTAGATGTTATGTTTTATCAGATATTTGAACCTTACGGCCTTTCAACCTCTTATTCTGCATTTATACAGTATATTATACAGTGCTCAGGTAAAAATATCAGTCATGGGTTAGCTTGTGGTTATTTTAGGTCATGAGTACCGTGTAGCATTATGGGTACCAAATTTGGTGTTCTACAAACTTGGTATCAGAGCCTAAGGTTGAAAAGAGTCTTGGGAAGTCTGAAACCCGCATCTAGTAGAGTTTTGTGCATGGGTGTATGGCGTGCCGCACTTATGGATAGGAGACTATGAAATGTTTTAGAAACAATTTTACTTCTTTTAGTATTCATATAATGTGATTAATCATGAGCTAAAGTTAAACTCTTTGTATAATCTATTTCTCCCTTTTTATTTACAGAACATGCCTCTCAAAAGAAGAAGCAGAAATCGGTCAGCCCCCCAGCCCGTACAAGCAGGCCCCTTTGACGAACATGTTTCTCATGCAGAGTTCAGAGCTGCATTCACTACTCTTGCTAACTTAGTTGCTGCTCAGAATGAATGGGCAGCTGATATTCCGGCCAACCCAGTGGCCAATACTACTGCAGCTAGGATTCGCGACTTTACCAGAATGAATCCTCCATTCTTTTTTGGGTCTAAGTCAGATGAGGACCGTTAGGAATTTTTTGATCATGTTCAGAAGGTTATGAATATCATGGGAGTTACTACTAGTGAGAGTGCTGAGCTAGCTACATATCTGTTGTAGTATCTGGCTCACACTTGGTTTAAATAGTAGAAAGCATAGAGGGCTATAGATACAAGGCCTATTGAGTGGGAGGAGTTTGCCATTACCGTTCTTGATAGATTCTTTCCCATAGAGCTGATGGAGGATAAGGTGTTAGAATTTATTAACCTCAAGTAGGGTAACTTGACACTGAAAGAGTATTCTCTTAAGTTTACTCAACTGACTAGAAATGCTCCTCATATGGTGGCAGATAGTAGGGCCAAGATGAGTAAGTTTGTTTTAGAGGTGAATGATAGTATGGTTAATGAGTGCAAATCTGCAATGATGATTAGTGAGATATACATAGGTAGGATTATGATTAATTCTTAATAGATAGAAGAACAAAATACTAAGATGAGAGAGAAGCAAAATAAGAGAGCTAGAATCGGTAGCTTCAACTTCAATCAGCCTAAGTCAGAGGGTGGTAACCGTTCTCAGTTCCATCCAAAGTCATCCATTCCAGCTCCTTTCTCAGTCAGTGCTCCAGCTCCTCAGTTCAGGGATGGTGATAGAGATAAGGCACCAGGCTCTAAGTTTCAGGGCATTATTAGCGGTTCCCGCACCCATCCTCTTTTTTAGACTTGTGGTAAGAACCACAAGGGTATTTGTAGAGATAGTAGTGATGTGTTTTTTGGATGAGGCAAGCCAGGCCATAGAGTAAGAGATTGTCCCTAGTCAGGATTTCAGGGCCAGCAGAACCGTTCCTCAGTTCAGTTTAGTTGCCTAAATCAGCAGGATACCACTTCTAGCATAACTAGTGGGTAGTGCCCAAATAAAATTTATGCCCTCCAGTCCCGACAGAATCAGTTAAATTTTCCTGATGAGGTCACTGGTACATTACAGATGTTTCACTTATATATTTATGCTTTGCTAGATCCAGGAGCTTCTTTGTCTTTTATTACTCCTTATATAGCAGTTGATTTCAGAGTTAGTCCTAAAATTCTAATAGAGCTCTTCTCAGTCTCTACCCCAGTGGGTAAAACTATCGTAGCTCGATGGGTATACATGACTGTTCGATTATGGTATCTCAGAAAGTCACTTCAGCAGACTTAGTTGAATTAGAGATGACTGATTTGGATGTCATTTTCAGCATGGATTGGCTTCATTCCTACTATGCCATAGTCGACTATAGAAATAGAGTTTTCCAGTTTCAGTTCCTGAATAAATCTATCCTACAGTGGAAGGGTAGTACTTTAGTTCTTAGGGGTCAGCTTATTTCATACCTTTGGGCATGAAGAATGATATCTGAGGGATGTTTCTATCATCTTGTTTGAGTTAAGGACTCTAGTTCCAAAACTCCCAGTCCTGAATTAGTCTCAGTAGTGAATAAATATTCTGATGTCTTTCCAAAGATCTTCCCAAAATTCCTCTCGAAAGGGAAATAGACTTTGGCATAGACCTTCTTCCAGATACTTAGCCCATATCTATTCCTCCATACAGAATTGCACCAGCAGAACTCATAAAATTTAAAGATCAGTTGAAGGATCTCCTAGATAAGGGTTTTATCAGACCCAATGTGTCCCCGTAGGGTGCACCAGTCTTATTCATGCAAAAGAGATGGTTCTCTCAAAATGTGTATAGACTACCATCAACTCAATAAAGTCATAGTCAAGAACAAGTATCCACTTTCCAAAATCGATGACTTGTTCGATCAACTTCAGGGTGTCAGCAATTTCTCTAAGATAGACGTCAAATCAGGCTATCATCATCTCAGAGTCAGAGGATGTGACATTCTAAAAATAGCTTTTCATACTTGTTATGCTCACTTCGAATTCTTAGTCATGTCCTTTGGTCTTACCATTTCCCCAGAAGCCTTCATGGACTTGATGAACCGTGTGTTCAAGCAGTACTTGGACATATTCTCTTTGTCTTCATAGATGACATTCTTGTCTATTCCCGTAGTGAGCATAATCATGCAGACCATCTCCAAATAGTATTGTAGACTCTCAGAAATCATGAGTTGTTTGCCAAATTCAGTAAGTGTTAATTTTGGCTAAGGTTAGTAGCATTTCTTGGTCATATTGTCTCTTGTAAGGCATTAAAGTTGATCCTTAAAAGACTAAAGTAGTGAGAAACTGGCCCAAACCTATTTCTCTATCAGATATCAGGAGTTTCTTAGGTTTAGTTGGCTATTACAATTAGTTCGTTAAAGGATTCTCATCTATTACATCCTCTATGTCCAGATTGACTCAGATGAAGGTTTAGTTTCAGTGGTAAGATTCATATGAAAAAAGTTTTCAGGAGTTGAAGACTCAACTCACCTCAGCTCCAGTTTTGACTCTTCCAGACGGTTCAGATGGATTCGTAGTATACTATGACGTATCCAGAGTAGGTTTTGGTTATGTCCTCATGCAACATAGTAAGGTCATATCCTACATCTCCAAACAGCTTAAACCCCATGAGAAGAATTATCCGACCCACGATCTTGAGTTAGCAGCCGTAGTTTTTTCCTTAAAGATTTGGATACATTAATTGTACGCTGTTTATGTAGATGTATTCATAGATCACAAGAGCCTTCAGTATTTATTCTCTCATAAAGATCTTAACCTTGTCAGAGAAGGTGGTTAGAGATGTTGAAAGATTATGACATGAGTGTCCTTTATTATCCGAGCAAGGCCAATGTAGTAATCGACACTCTCAGTAGACTGTCTATGTGTAGTGTTGCTCTTGTTGAGGACAATAAGAAGAAGATAGCTCAGGAAGTCCATCAGCTTGCCCGACTAGGTGTCCGCTTAGTTGATTCAGCAGAAGGTAGTATATGAGTTTAGAATAGTTCAGAATCATCTTTAGTATCCAAGGTGAAAGAAAAGAAAGATAGAGATCTCAGTCTTGTTAAGTTAAAAGAGTCGATCAGAGATCAGAAAGTAGAGGTTTTCTCCTAAGGGGGAGATAGTTTTTTGCGTTGTCAGGGTCATCTGTGTGTTACAGGTATAGATGACTTGAGGCAACAAATTCTTCCAGAAGCGCATAGTGCGCGCTACTCTATTCATCTAGAGGCCACTAAGATGTACAACAACTTGTCGGAGATCTTTTGGTGGAGTAAGATGAAGAGAGATATTGCATAGTTTGTAGCTAAGTGCTCTACATGTCAGTAGGTTAAGATAGAGCATCAGAAGCCTAGTGGATCCATACAGGAGTTTAGTATTCTTACTTGGAAGTGGGAAGAAGTGAACGTGGACTTTGTGCTGGGTTGCCTCGTACTCGTCGTTAGCATGATTTAGTATGGGTCATTATAGGTAGGATGACCAAATCATTTCATTTTTTTCCAGTCCATACTTCCTATTCAACTGAGGATTATGCCAAACTCTATATCAGGGAGTTTGTCAGATTGCACGGTGTTCTCTTATCAATTATTTAAGATAGAGGTACCCAATTCACCTCTAACTTTAGGAAAGCATTCCAAAGGAGTCTTGGTACCCAAGTTCATCACAGTACAACCTTTTATTTTCAGAAAGATGGTCTAGCAGAAAGGACCATTTAGACCTTTGAAGATATGCTAAGGGCGTGTCCAATTGATTTCAAGGGGAGTTGGGATGACCACTTGCCTTTGATTGAGTTTCTATACAATAACAACTATCATTCCAGTATTCAGATGGCTCCATTTGAAGCTCTCTATAGTAGAAGGTGCATATATCCAATCAGTTGGTTCGAAGTGGGTGAGGCCACAGTAGTAAGGCCTAACTTGGTATTCAACACCTTAGAGAAAGTTTAATTGATCATAGAATGGCTCAAGATAGCTCAGAGCCAACAGAAATCATATGCAGATGTGCGCAGAAAGGATCTCATGTTCGAGGTTAGTGATTATGTTTACTTAAAAACCTCTCCCATGAAGGGAGTGAAGAGGTTCGTCAAGAAAGGAAAACTTAGTCCCCGATACGTCGGTCACTTCAAAATTCTCAGTCTTTTCGGCAAGGTAGCTTGTGAGCTCAAATTTACCTCATATCTAGCCTCAGTTTATTCATTGCTCTATGTCTCCTTGCTAAAGAAGTGCATAGGTGACCCAGAAGTTGTACTCCCCATAGAGGGCTTAGACATTCAGAACAACCTTTTTTTCGAAGAGATCCCAGTCGAAATTCTTGACTACCAGACTCCCAGACTAAGCAATAAAGAAGTCCCTTTAGTCAAAGTTCTTTCGAAGAATAAGTCGATTGAGGCAGCTACTTAGGAAGCAGAAGCAGACATGCGGATCAAGTATCCTCACCTCTTCTCCGAAAACTTAGACTCAGCCCAAGGTAATAGCTTTCCTTAAGCTTATTCAGATTTATGTTCAGATTTCAATTATAAACATGATATCAAATACCCTTGCATATCCAGTCATATGTGCATGTATCATGTAAGTCACATATTCATGCATCAGATATGTATTCTCATCATGAGAAACTCAGTTTCTCAGTAATTTCAGTTATCCATTCATGAAGACTATCTGTCACATATCCATGCATCAGATATGCATATTCAGTATGAGATTTTAGTTTATTAGAAGTTCAAGTCATATAGATATGTTCAAATATTCATGTGTCTTAAGTAAGATCAGTCTTTCAGCTTTCCTAGTCTAGTCAGCCCCATTAGAGGATGAATGTTCCCAAGGTGGAGATATTGTAATACCCTAAACTTTCTTTAAATCAAATCTAGTATCTAGAAGAGTTAGTGATTACTTCCTAAATGATAAATATCTAAATTAGATAGAATTCCCCAATTTCAACTTTTATTATGTGGGAAATTGAATTAGCTTTCCATCGATACCAATTTCGTCCAAATCCAGTATCAGAGTAAAAAGTTATGGACGTTTTACAGAGAACTGTCAGAACTGCCCAGAAGCGACTGTCAGGCCAACGGACCATCGAGCTAGCGACGGACCGTCACCCAATCCGTCGTGACTAAGGTAGTGAACCCAAATTCTGGTCAAGTACAATGGTCAGGACCAATGGACCATCGAGCCAATGGCTGACCATCACCTAAACCATCGCAGAAGAAGTAGAAAGTTTAGGTTCTAGCCAAGTGCGACAGTCAGGACCGACGGACCATCGAGCCAGCAATGAACCGTCGCCCAAGCCATCGTCACTTCTGATCAACAATTTTAAGCAATTTTAAAAAGGGTATTTGGGTCTTTTTCCACCCATTTTGACCCCTCATTATACCCGACTAGAGCTCATAACTTCATTATTCATCCACAATACCAAATTAGGGTTTCTCTCAAAAATCAATCCCCAAGAACAAAAAACCCTAGATGTCTAATCCCAGGGCAAGAATTCAAGCTTTCCTCCACCAATTTTCATGAAATCATCAACCCAGGTATGTCAAGTGTTGATTCATGGGTTCCTTTCACCCATGAAGCTCAAGAATCTCTTTTCAAATTCAAAAGATTGTGTATTTATGAAAGTTCATGATTTAGTTAATTTTAAATTCATGTTCATGTTGTTGTTGGGTTTTGATTGATGTTTTAAATTACATGTTCTAATAATTGATCCTTGTATGTGATAATTTTCATAATATTAATAATAAACCCTTCAAATTGGAAATTTATTTATGCAACCATGATAATTAGAAGCATTGATGATGGTATAACCGAAGTATGCTCCCTATATGTTTGATTAAATGCCTATGTGAAGGAAAAAGTGTCATTATAGTATGATAGTATGAAATCCCCATTTATGTGCAAGTTAATACATGTGAAGTGTTTGATGAAATGTCTTAGTCAATGAATTATATATTTATGTGTAGCCATTGTTGTTCTTTCAAACTTGTGCCACGAATTACTTTTATGCTATCGAGTCTTGGGGGTATTTATACTAAACAATTTAGGTATGTGCCTAGAGCCATTGTCAGCTTTCAAGATACTCTCAGTCAAGCCATGTTCAGTAGAATTTAGTCAGTCTCATAAATCAGGAAAACTCAGTAATCCCAGTAATCTCAGTAATCTTAGTTAGTTATCAGATCTCAGTAATATTCCATCAGTCAACAGAACTCAGTGAACTCAGTCTAATCAGCTCAGTATAATTAATTCAGTGTCTAATCAGATAGGAATAGAATTTAGCACTGAGTCAACCCAAGGATGGTAATTCACCTCTTAGTAGAGGGTATGATTATTGGAAGCAATCCTTGTGCTCTAGAACTACGTAGCCAACGTAGGTTGAGACATCTGATCTTTTAGATAAGGGTGGATGAGGTGACTTAACCTTTAAAAGGATAGTACCACCATTCTCCTTAGAGTACCTATTAGATGAGGGATTACTCACAGCTTGTCCTTACTAGTGGAACAATAAAAACACCCTTCTAATTAGGGTTACAGATTGGACCCCAACCCAATTATATTCTTATTTGGGGCATGTCGGTTAGATGACTACTTCCCACAGTTACAGTCTCAGTCTCAGTCTCAGTCTCAGTCTCAATAATAGAACTTAGACAGTTCTATAGAATTCAGGGCTATTAGATACAGTCACTCAGCTCTGTACAAAACTCAGCTAGTTCCATCAGAACCTAGACTATCAGACACAGTCGCTCTGTATCAATTATATTAGTTATCAGAAATCTTTGTTATTAGTACTCAGACTCAGTATTCAGTGTTGTCACAATCTCATTTACAGTTATGTATTCATGCATGTATTCCCATGTTCATGTAACTATATCAGTCAGTATTGTTCATGCATATGAACCATTTGCATTCAGCCTACCTTACTTACTTACCATTACATTCAATTGTACTAATGCATACTTTTCTTTTGCGCTATGGTTCTTTATATCATAGGTTCAGAAATACGAGCTCCAGAGTATCCTTAGTAGATCATCCATTCAACAAATAGACTAATAATGAGTATCCTTAGTAGATCATCCATTCAACAGATAGACTAACAATGAGTCCTCATTATTCGAGGATGTTATTATTTGATTACTTTATTCTTTTAGTACTTAGTTTATTTTAGTAGTTGGAGTTAGTTGGGGACGTGTCCCATCAACTCCTTATCTAGACAGTTTAGAGGCTTTCAGACTAGCATTTTCAGACAGTTATTTTAGTTGTTTTGGTATTGATATACCGCATCTCTAGATGTTATGTTTGATCAGATATTTAAACCTTATGGCCTTTTAGCCTCTTATTCAATATTTATAGAGTATATTATTCAGTGCTCAGTTACAAATATCAGTCATGGGTTAGGTTGTGGTCCTTTGGGGTCATGAGCACTATATAGCATTTCGGGTACCAGATTCAGGGCGTTACAAGCTAAAACAATTCAATTCACACTAAATATACCTCAAAGTTGTAATTCCTAACCCAAAACTATCACAATATTAAGTCAGTACTAAAATAAGAAAAATCTTAGAAAAAGGTAAGTCTGGCCTACCAAGATGCCGAAGAAAGCCCACTAAATTAGTGATTTCCCCATCCGAGAAGCTTTTGCAGGATGCACGCTATCAAAATAGTGATATTTCAATTAACAAAAGGTCAATGATACCCATATTATATTTTAATGTTTTGGGTTCAATGTCTAGTAAAAATCCCTTATAGGGCCCACTTGGGATATCACACTTTCAAAATCATCAATACACCTCTTTATACTTAAGGATTATTTACCCTCACGAATGGATAAATTCGGAGCTCAAATAATACTGAAATCAACCCATCAATGATCTAGTGATTTATGACTAAATTGGGAAATTAAACAAAGAATTAGATGGAAACTTACATGGTTTACACAAGGAATTGATTATTTCAAGCTCACCAATTGAACGCACTCTCAAGGGATTTTTGGATCTTAAGACTTGTGAAAAATGGGAGAAAATTGGATAGGATCTGAAATAAATGCTCCCCCAGGTGTCACTTAACTTCTTAAGCAGTCACCACTAAACTGGATGTGGACCGCTAAAACGATCCCCACCCTAAGAGTGGCCTACGCTAAAGAGGTGAAGACATTACTTAAGCAACATTCACTTTAGCAGATGGACTTCACTCAAGAAAATTCGGTGTGAAAGACTTTCTACAAAAGCGACCGATTGGCCTCCAAAATGACTAAAGGTCTACTTTAGTGAATGGATCAGCTAAAATTATATTTTCCAAGTTTCCACCAACCTCTCTGGATTCATTCGGAATATCGTAAATGTAAAGAAATATGACACCCCATCAAATTCGACATTATTAACTCTATAGTAAAATTAAAATATCTATCGTTTTAATGAAATGTGGGACCCATACTTAAAGGACACTTTTTGAAAATTTTGATCAATATCCCAAAATGAATTTAGAGGCCTTAGGACCAAAGCCAAAAATCCCCTAGCCTAAAAGCGACATTTTCGAGTTGGTGGATTGGTTAGAATTGGCACATGAGGTCATTAACTAGAAGTTTTCCCCTTACAGACAATATTTACCAACTAAGACTTCAAAAAGGGAAGTGGCTCTAAAAACCAAACAAATTGCTTGGCAACTGAATTGTAAACTCCAATAAGTCACAAATGACTTGGGGTAGCTATAGGAAGGTTCTAAAAGGTAAAAATATGTAGAAATACAAAAAATGACTTTTAGGGTCATTACAAGGAACCTGCTCAATATTAGCGCCACCACCATGTTCATCATCAACATGTTCATTAGGAACTTACTCAATATTAGCGCCACCATAATGTTCGTCAGCGACTTAATCATTAGGAACATTTTCTCTTTCTAGTACATTAGGAACTTGTTCAACATTAACTTCCCTTATTTTTCATTAGGAACCTGCTCAATATTGGCACCACCATCATGTTTGTGAGACACTTGTGCATTAGGATCCTCTGTAACATTAGCTTCTCAAACTTGTTCATTAGTAACCTGCTCAATAGTAGCACCAACCTGTTTATCAGACACTTGTTTTTTATGAACCCCTTCAACATTAGCATGTCAAACTTATTCATTTGGAACCTTCTCAATATGTGCACCACCATCATGTTCGTGAGAAAATTGTTCATTAAGATCCTGTTAAACATTAGCTTCTTAAACTTGGTCATTAGCAACCTTCTTAATAGCACCACCACTATGTTTTTCATCCACTTGTTCTTTAGAAATTTGTTCAATATTATCTTCACCAACATGTACAATATTAGCACCTTTATTTAGTTCATTAAGAATAGGTCAATATCAATGTCTTCATCTTGTGGATCATTAATTTCTAGATAAAATAGTGGATCATCATTGGAAAATACTAATTTGTATTGACACCTTACAAGTTGTATCACATATAGGGGTGGAGCTACAATTTTTCATATTTGTAAGAAACTTACAATTCAGCAATAATCTTCCTTCACAAATATCCACTGATAGAGGGTGCATCAATAGAGGAGAAATGAATAAATTTTGTTAAGAAAAAAAGAACTAATTGCCAAGCAATTATTGATATAGTCTCTTACAAGTTTCAACCCAAGCAATATTTCACATCGACCACAGTAAACATCAGCTACATAATTGCCATTTACTTTTCTAACATAAAAGAAGTTCAGGTTGTTTCGTATCTACATTAAACCTACATGTATACATAACATATAGTCTTATAGTAATATATAATACATTTTTATCTAACATGCTTCAGACCCCAAGAAATTTTTAGTCGAATAATGTATAATACTCCATTTTCTTAAAATCTTAACACTCATACATAAAGATCCTTGTTAAACAATTTTGCAAATGTAAAATGCACTAGATAAAAATCAGTTACCAAATTAACTATTTTATGTTGTGTCAAGAAGTATAACTATTAAAAGTAAAATAGTCTATAGAATTGACTGATAAAAATAAAGATAACATTAGAAGCAAAGCTATAACGAGGAGAAAAGAGAAACTGAAAATAAATGAATTACAATGAGTAGCTACAATATATTTATAGACCTACACTTTCTTCTACAAGCATCTGGAAGATTCAAATAAACTTAAGAACCTTTCTCACCAAGCTACTAATCAGCTCAATCACTTAACTAATTAATTCAACTTCAATAAAATAATAACAATAAAATACACTAATGGAATAGTGAAACAGTGAAACTAACTAACTAAAATATCTTTTAATTTCAGCACCCCTCAAGATAAAGGGTTCACATTGTTAAGCACACTAAGCTTGCCTAACAAATAAAATTATTGATTTTGACTCAGACCCTTAGTGAGTATGTCAACAACTTCATGTTGAGTCAAAACAAAAATAGTCTTCACTAATTCTTCTTTCATCTTGTCCTAGACAAAATGACAATTAATCTCTATATGTTTTTCTCCTCTCATATAATTAGTATTAGCTTCTAGTTATTGACAGACTTGTTGTAACTCAAGATTATGATAGACTTGGTAATAGAAACATTTAACTCTACACGCAGGCCTTCCAACTAGGTAACTCTACTAAAGTTGAAGCTACTTTACATATTTTAGCAGTTGGACTTCCAGATACTGTATGTTGTTTCTCTGACTTCCAAAATGCTAAGGATACTCTAAAATGTACTACATATTATGTTAGAAAATGCAACCCAATCTGAATCACACCAACACACTAACTCTGCTAAGTTGAGCTTTTAGCTAAATATATAATCCTATAGTGCTCTTCAAGTATCTAACCACTCAAGTATCTAACCACTCTGTTTATAGCCTCAAAATGAGACTTCTTTGGTTGATTCATAAACTGACCTAAAGTCTTCATGACATAACTAATATCTGGCATGGTGATAGTAGCATACATGGTTTCCCCAAAAAGTCATTGAAAAGAGGTAATGACCTTAAAAATAGTATTTCCAGTGAGACCAGTAACTTTGTCAAATTCTAATGAGGTTAATTTAACATTGGTCTCCTTAGGTGTGAAAAATAGTTTGCACTCGACAGTCCTATCATACAAATAAGTTCAAGGATGTACTTCCTCTTATTTAGTATAATTCTATTTGCAGATCTCAATAGTTTAATGCCTACAAAATATTTAAGCTCCCCTAAGTCTATGAACTTGAACTGCTGATATAGTATCTCTTTTACTGTTGTGATAGAAACATTGTCTCTAGTAATGATACAAATAGGATTACTCCAAAGATTCTCACTCAAGGTGATTTAAAATGGTATAAAGAGGAAGGGTATTTTTGCGATCCACCATTGAGAATTTGAGATGGTGTAATATTGGGCTTTTGGCATTTGGTATTTAGGGTTACTTTTGGGCTTTTTTTGTAAGAAATATCCTATGGCTATAAATAGCTAGAATTTTTATTATTCTTACTAAGATGATTTTGCCTGAAACTTACACTTAAGTGTGTTTCAAGCTTGTTGGGAGCTTTGTTGACTTGTTTAGAATATTGGTTGTGAGTGGATTAATTTATCTCTCAGTCTTCATTGAACTTAAGTTCTTGTATTAGGTTAAATCTTGGAGGTCATTGGTTTAATATACCTTTTTTTACTTATGTTTTCTCTTCTTGTGTCTAAAATTATAATTTTCTCTTATTATCTTTTGATTTTTGAACTTTGCTTCAATTTTTATATTTTGTATCATATCATTTTGATATCAAATCAAGGCTCAGAACCGTTTCCATGATTCTAGTCTTGTATTATGGTATTAAAGAAAAATAAAAAATTTAAAATAAGGTAAAATTTTTTAGGTCATTTTCAAATTTTGAGTTTTTGGTTTTGTGTTTTCTTGAGTTTCTAGTGCTAGAGACATATTGTATAGTACTATTTGTATTTAAACCTATAATTTGAGCTTAATCAGAGTTGATTTTAGAATTTTGACCATTGTTGAGTTTGAAATTTAAAGAAAAAGAGAATTGGGCTCTCAAATCTAGAGAATTTTTGATAGAAATTGAGGCTTGAAAACATTTAAGGTATGTTTGGGAGGTTGAAAGGAGTTCGTGAAAATTTTATTGAATTCCAAGCTTATGATCCTAAAATTTTGAACGTTCATGTGTTCTTTATAATATTAATATCTAGTTGAAGAAGAACATTCAAAAATGAGGGTTTGATCCCAAACAGGTAAAATAAAAAAGTGGTTTACTTGTTGTGCTAAAGGAATATTCTAAAAAGGTCAAGTACTAGGTCAAAGAAAATTACTGGGGACCACAAGGAATCAATTTTCATCATCATCGGGTGTGCACACTGAAGAAGTTGACTAGTTGCCAACCCATTGACAAGCCATCAACAGTGGTCATCAACTAGGAACACTTGACATCCTATTCTACCTAAAGTTGATAAGGAGGTTTATAAGCTGTCAACACATTGATAAGCTATTAAATTATCTTGTCAAGTGAGGTAGCCTTCAACACATATATTGTCTAATATTGATGAACTTGCAACTCAGGCCATAAAGTGAGGCAACCTTCAACACCTATTCTACCTAAGGTTGACCAGGAGGATGATGGGTTGTCAACCCATTGATGAGCTGTCAACATAGGTCGTCAAGAGAGATGTAACTATAGTAAGCTCATTTTTCATTCCTAATTTTATTCTTTGATTCTTACTCATTTTCTTTGATCCCAAAACTAATTTGAAATTTGTAATCACCGTTCTTAGTTGTAGATTAGTTCTTGAATCTATTTCATTTGTGTCCTTTTCTTTGTGTGCTTTTATCTTTTACTTCCTAGTTCAACTTCCTTGATTCAAGTCATTTATTTTATAAATAAGTTATCCATTCTTATCTCAACACGAACCTATTCTAACCGAGAATAGAAAACTACAGTTATATACCAACGAGATCAAGCAAAGTTCAACAAGGTTGAGCTAACTGTGAGATGATCAAAGTGTGAAAATACTAGTGACTTTGAGTTTAGATTTCACTTATGTTAACATTGTTATTATATGTGTTGATTGACTTATTGATAGGTACCATGGCATCGGGAGATAACAACCTACCAAAGGTGGGGTAAACTCAGATACCTTAGTCGAGGCCATCATGGAGTTGCAATAAGATATATAATGAGATGTGGGGAGAGATGTCTAACATGAAAGAGAAGACATCAAACTTGGAAGATGGAGTGATAAATATAAACAGAGGAATGGTGGCTGTGGAGGGGAATCTTAACAACTCAAATGCTACTTTGCAAAAAAATCTCCAAGCATCCTTAAGTAAGCATGCACAAGAGATTTAGGATACCGTTTATACTATAACTCTCTCCCACATGTTCTACTATCCTAAAAAAGGTAATCCTCTCATAGCTACTACTAATACACTGATCAAACTTAATAAAATATAGCCCGACACCAACAAATCCCCCTAAACTATAACACCCCAAAAATCTAAGCTAAGATCAAAACCCTACTTCAAGTATATTTAGAGTCAAACATAGTGATTTGGTAGTATGAGAAGTGATTTATATATGAATTAAGTCCACAAATAGTTTCTAGCTCATGGCCAAGTTGAAAGCTTCCTTACCAATTGAGTTCTTGTGTAGGATCTCTCTATAGGAAAGTTCAGATGAGCATAACTCCTATCGTATGAGTCTTTTTTAATATTAATACCCACCATATTAAAGTAATTTGAGCCTTGTTTCCTACTCTACCAACCATTTGTAAATAAGGTATCGGAGTAAGAAGTTATGTCTATTTCAGTAATACACTGTCAGACTGTCCAAACAAACGAGCTGTCAGACGAGTCATGTGTCCGTCATACAAATCGTGTGTCAATTATAAAAGTCGTGTGTCAGTCATACAAACCATTTGTCAAGGACATGAGTTGTCATACAAAACATATGCCAGGGACATGTGTCATATGGTCCAATACACAACTCCTGCTATAAATATTTAGTAAATTTGTTGTACATTTAATATAGGTTATTTTGGTATTTTCAAAGCTTTTTAGTCCTATATCAAGCCGTTTTAGAGTATTTTAAGGGATTACATCCTATTGCTATTCCATTTTCTCCCCTACAACAATGACCAAAGCCCCTATACTTTATCAAAGTTCTCTTAAGAAAATGAACAAGTCTCCAAGTATTCTATCTATAGGTATGTGGGTATTAAATAAGAGATTCCTTTCACCATTATTCCCAAAATCTAGTTTTAGATTAATATTCTTAGTTACGATTTATGAACTCATGATCTAAGGTTCACACCCAATAATATCAAATTCTAGAATTTCAATTCCCTTGTGTAATTTTATCATTATGGTTCCTATTTAATGTTATTATTCTTTATTTCCATGGTTGGAACTTAGTTATTTTAATACGTGAAGAATTATGCATGTTTTGATGGATTTTATCCTATATTAGTTTGACATGCCATGCTTTCATAAGGGACTTTGGTATCTTTATATACTTATAATTATGAACCCTCAGTATATTTATTAATTCATGATTTTGGAATTCTGTAATGAACTTCCCATTTTTTCTTTTGATTATTTCACTATCATTATTAGTTGCATTCTTCAGAGATGACAGGTTATGAACACCCAACAACATAGGATATCATGCATTATTAGTTTAATACTTAATTCCTTAGTTTACAGGATTTAGAATTCATTTAGATAAGGACCTTGTTATTAAGTTTTAGAATAACAGTCCTATTGAGCAAACAAGTATATCAATTTGCCTTTCATTAGGAGTTGTACTTAGCACTAAAAGGAGAAGAACTCAGAGAATCAAAGTATCAAACTACATGCCATCGTAGGTTAAAAGAGTCCTTGTAAGTTGACAGAGTCTCTGTTGCCCTAAATGGTCTCATGGCTAAATTCACGCTACTAATGATTCATACCCTTAGCAAGGTATAGAACACTCTCAACTTGGGTTACAAGTAGGTTTTCATGTGTGCTCAAATAATCTACGTAGATTATGAGAACCTCCCATAGTTTTAGACTTAGTATTTGTACAGGACCCTCAATTCAGTTTTATTTGCTTTTAAATTATTAATTTTCCAATTATTCTTGCATATTAGTATATGTTTATTACATATAGGGTCATTGTATTCTAGTTCAACTCTTTTCTTTTAGTTAGTATCCAGTACAATTTTGTTGCATTTTTAACATTAGCTTTAAATCATATAAAATATTTATGCATATACAAATTTCTAGTTTTTGAGAAATATTTTAGCTCATAATTTAGAGATTTCACTTTGCCTGACAACTTTTCAATACAGACATGATTTAAATGCATATTTTAGGAAATAGTTTATGTTTATAGTTTTAAAACATGTTTTAAGTGTCCTTCATTATTAGTATATATCTCACATACACAATATGCCAATATTTTTCATGTGATGTAGGTTTAGGTGTTTACTGTTAGGATCATAGTTAGGCAGATCACAAATATCAAACCTACAGGTGATGAGTACTCTTTATTCGAAGAATCAAGAAAATTGTAATTCTAGTATTTTATGTCTATTCATATGTATTGATTTGGGATATCTAGGGGTGATGTCCTCTCTACCTACTTCAATATTAATATAGGCTTTATAGATAGTCAGTTAGAATTAATGTATGTAGTTTTAGTTTCCCTTTCTTTTGGACTACAACGTAGTTAATTTTAATAGTAATGTATTGAAGTAACTTATATCATGATTATGATTTTTCTGAGTTAGATTTTATTCATATCCATATTTAGTTGCTTATGCATTATGCCAGAACCATGGGTTAGCTTGAGACCACTTGTGGTTCTAAGTACAATGCTACAACTAGTGCATAGTTTCATGTCGTGACAAAAACCCACCATCTCAAGCTCCACAAATCCTCACTCCACCATGTCAAAAACCCTACAACCAAGTACCAATCTATAAATGCCATAATTATTAAGCTGATAAGGTCTCAATTCACCTTATTACCTACCATATTAAGCGTAGGTGTTTGTAGGTAACACTTGATAGGGTAGGTAGTGATACCAAAGGGTACCTTAAATAGAAGTCACAATGTGATAGAACTGTCAAAGCTAATGATTTTCCTGATGTTAAAAGACAACCTATGACATTTATCAATTTGAGATATAAAACTAGAATTGGTGGGAATTGGCTAAGAGAATACATGAAGATCTTCATGGAGGCTATTATCCTCCATGGGAAGTAATAAACTCCATTATAATAGCTAAGTATGTGCCAGTACAATATAAATAAGGGATGCTTGCAAAGTTGTATGATTGAGATAATAAGATAAGAGTGTTGTGACACACTATGATGAATTCCGAAACCTACTCTTAAATCTTTATTAGAACAAGGAGGAAGAGCACTCCAAGATCTAGTTCAAAGGGGGGTTAAATCTAGAAATTGCCTCTAAAATGTCAATACACAGGTTTCCTTGGATAGATGATTTTGTAGAAGCAGCTATTGATGTTTAGATAGATATCAAGGAGGAGAATGCCATCACGCCGAAGGCGGGAAATCAAGTGTCCCTTACTTAGAGTAAATGCTCCGAGTTTAAGAAATCTTTTGAGAAGAATGCTTCAAGTTATCCCCTAGAAAAGGAGGTAACCCTAATCATAAGACTACCCAATGACTTAAATATCAAGGATGGTTTTACCAAATGAGTGATTTTACTACCCTAAGGGCAATCATACATCGAGAAAGTGATCCATACTACAGGGAGGAAGGAGATCAAATGGATTGCAACATAGGCGAGGTTGATAACTTTGATGAGAAAATAAAATATGTAAAGTACCAATGTGATAGGGATGTCACCATCCCAAATATTCTTGCCAATAAAGTTCCATTTGATGATGTTTTGCCTCAAGAAGGAGAGGTTAGAATCCCACTTTACTTTGTTTAGCATATTATGAACCCTCCCAATTCCAAGGAATTTCACAAGAATTTTGATATTTAAAATGACGTTATCTTGAATTTAAGGACAAATTCTATTCAAGAAGGAGAGATACAAGCCAGATTACACCAAATATTATCGCTCAATGTTGTTGGAAACACTTTAGAGATGAAAAGAAGTTTAGTGATCAACCATGATTGGGATTAGTGACAGTGGAATATCGCCCTTTTGGGAACATGACATTTCAGGTAACTTATTGGACCATTTCGCATTTAGGGTCACTTTTGGGCCTATTTTTTAATATATAGCACATAGATATAAATATCTTGTCTTTTCCTTTTCCTTGATAAGATTATTTTGGATGAAACTTACACTTGAGAGTCTTTCGGGATTGTTGGGAACTTTGTCGACTTGCTAAAAAAATTGGCTGTGAGATGATTAATTTCCCTTTCATTTTTCATAGGATTTTTGTGCTTGTATTAGGTTAAATGTTGGAGGTCAATTGTCTAATATATCATTGTTTTCTTACATTTCCCCTTCTTTTGTTTATATTTATTTTTTTCCCTTGTTGTATTTTGATTTTCATACTTTTCCTTCATTTCCATTTATTATATTATTATTTTGTACTTTGCCTTCTTTTCATATATTTATCATATCAAGTAACAAGTAAGTCATCAACATACACTGATACAATAGCCACCCCTTCCTTTCTTTTCAAGGTGAAAAGAGAAATATCTAAGTAAGCTAAGTAAAACCTACACTAAGTAGTGCTGAAGTAAATTTAATATTTCATAACCTGGGAGCTTGCTTGGACTGATACCATGACTTGTGTAATTATAGACTTTGTATTGAGCTTCCTTCCTAAAACCATCTAGCATTTCCATGTACACTTTTAAATCTAAATCCTTTTGTAAGAATACATTGTAGACATTCATTTGATACTTACACTACCCTTTTGAAACTATTAAGGTGATCACACATCTGACAATAACAATTTTTGAAACAGTGAAAAAAGTTTTACGATAGTTCAAAGCATCTTGCTGAATATTTCCCTTGGACATCAACCTTGCCTTAGCCTCTCAAGTTCTCCATTCTATTTGTATTTGATCTTGCACATCATTTTCATCCAATAACATTCTTGCCTAGAGGTAAGTTAGCCAAATCCTAAGTCTTATTGTCTTCAAGTAATTGGATCTCTCACTTCATAGCCTTGATCTACCTCTAATCCTTAGTAGCTTAACTCTAAAACAGAGGTGTCACTAATATAGAGAAACTAGATAAATAACATTGATAACTTTAAGTGACGTTATTGTAAGAAAAATAATTTTTTAAGGGATATATTATCCCTTTTCCATTTATTGGCGTTGCATAATCCTTCATCCAAATAGATTTTTTGGATACTCTATATTTCCTTTTAGGAAGATCAACTGCATGTGGTGATGAGATGTCATCTAATGAATTAAAAATTGTCTTAGTAGGTATGGAAATTGAAAAATTTAGATGCAACATATCTAGTCTAGCTATCTCTTGAGATGAGACATTAGGATCTATATAAGAGTTCACATATATATGTTGTTGAAGAAAATTTATCATAGAATCATCACATGTCTTGTCTCCCAAAGGACAACATGCTTATGGAATACAACATTCCCTTTTTGCAAAGAACTTTTTAGTGGCTAGATCCATCAACAAGTACCTCTTTTGAGTTGTATAATAGCCCATCAAGACCACATGCTTAGCTCTTTCTGAAAGCATATCACCTTTTGGTATTACTGAAGAATAACATAAAGAACTAGTAATTCTCAAGTATGAAAAATATGTAACATTGCTGAATAACAACTCAGAAGGACTTTACCCCAATAGATGAAAAAGGCAACCCGTTCATTAGATAAACTGCATCCTTGACACTCAAATACTATAAATTGATGGATATTTGAGATTAAAACTGAATAACTCCTACTATATTCAAGATTTGTCTATGTTTCCTATTAACAACACCATTCTATTGACATGAGTAAGAACAATACTCTGATATAGTATTTTTTAAGACTTAAACAACTCTCCACAATGAGAATTGAAAATTTTCTAATCTTATAGTCATAATAGAGACACCAAATCGGAATAATACACAAAAAATTCTTGAGAGTCTCTGACACGCCCTATAACCAGAAAATGTTGTGTGGGTATCTCAAGCCCAACTTGGATCTGAGATCGGCCCTTTAACCCAACCTAACCATCTATTAAATTCAGAAGTGTCGGATGAACTCCGACCAAGTATTAAGTAGTGGAAAATAAAGCTAATAATCAATACTTTAGAAAATATCTAACATTTAATTAATGACAAAAATCTAGCTAATATACCAAAGTCCATAGTTATCGACAAAGCCTCTACCAAACTGATGTCAACAAAATTTTGGGATATGCCCCCGACAATAGCCAAATACCAAGTCTATACATATCTATGACTTACAAAAAAAGACTATGAAATTTGTGCCCTCTAGAGAGTGGAAGCTCACCACTTCAATGTTAACATCCAAACTACTCAAAACCCTTGTCACTGTATAGAAGGGTAAGAAGAAGGTCCAGCCCCTATATTGCATAGGGACATAGCCTCCGGAGATGCTTAACAGTTGGAGCGCTAGCATGTATCTCGAGGATAAGGATAAAATAACGCATTTTTTCAATCCAAGTCAAACCATCAAATGCAATCATATTTACATTAGCAAAGGCATGTATGAAGAGACATATACATTGTTTATATATAGCTTGCCAAGTAATAGAAAATCATTCTTAAAGCATTCATTCATGAGACATGGTGTGAAGAACTTTCAACCTTTAACCTTACAAAGTTTAGAACCTTAAACTTATCCGTTTCATTAGTCAAGGGGATCCGAACCTTAAACCAACTCAACTAATTCAACCAAATTCATTAAGAAAGAGACTCTAACCATAAATCATTTCATTGGGCGAGGGACTCTAACTATAGGCTATTTCATTAGGCGAGGGACTCTAACTATAAGAAATTTAATTGGGTGAGGGACTCTACCCACAAGCCATTTTATTGGGCAAGGGACTCTTACCACATACAATTTCATTGGGCGAGGGACTCTAACTACAAGCTATTTCATTGGGAGAGAGACTCTAACCATAAGCCATTTTATTGGGAGAGGGACTCTAACCACAAGACATTTTATTGGGCGAGGGACTCTAACCATAAGCCATTTAATTTTTATTGGGACATCACACCATCTAAAGTCATAATTTAATCTATTACAGATTAACAAGGTTTTCACCAACCATTTCCCATGCATTCATATTCATCATGAATCAATACATAGTCAACAAGTCATTTACCAATCATTTTAAATCTTACTTACATGCTGTCACGACCCAAAAATAAATGTCACGATGGCACTTATCGCGGCGTACCTTGACAAGTAAGCCTATCACCCAAATCGATACAAAAATAGAAAAAGATCAAAATATCCCAAGGTATGACTTTTAGAATAAAGTCAAACCATATAGGTAATTATAATAATGAGAAAAGAACTTATCCAAGTATCAATCATTCCTTAAACCAAGTTTCAATAGTGTAAGAACTACTAATACACTCCAAGAGTCAAATATATCAGAAAAATAATTAAAAGGGAATAATATCTGTCTCCGAATACTAATAAAGACATAGCAACTATAGAAAGATAGAGGTGAACTCTGATGCATAAATGTCCAACCACTACCTTACAAGGTCCAATAATCACTCGAGTTAAGCAAGTTGAGGTACACTTAAGCTTGGACTTATACCAAAAGGGCACAGTAGGCATGAATACACTCCACTAGTACTCAGTAGGTATCATAGGCCAACCAAGAAAAGTAGTAAATAAAGCATACAAAATATATGCTAAGGGCCCATCACCTACAATCAGAAAAATATCCCACAATGGTAGCCCACACTACTTGCACTAACAGTTCTATAATATCCATATGATACAACAACATACAAGGTAGGGATACAAATATACAAAATATCACATACAGGTAGAACAAAAGAGGGACATGCATAACCAAGAACATCAAGTACAATTAAAGGAAGATTGAACAAATAAAAGCTAACAAGTCAAGATATAGAAGAAATAGGTAGATGACAAGTCAATATGGAGATTCAAACACAAAATAAACAAAATAAACGAGTGTAATATATATAATAATGATGATAATAATAATGTATGGTATTGTCACACAGCCTCAAGTTTGGCACACAATCTTAAATTTGGCACACAACCTCAAGTTTAGCGCACAACCTCAAGATTACCAATATTCAAAACTCTTCTTCGACATGATCCTTAGAAGATTGTCTATAAAATCTAATATTCGATACCAATATCTAGTATTATAGTCTTTCTAGTATTTTCAAAGCACATACATAACATAAGACATAAACTAAGTACACATACATGACAACAAGTACATATAAAGCAGTAAAACAAACAAGTGAAATGATGTGTGACATGAGAATAACGATGCAATGTTCACAACCATTCAAAATGAGTATTTCCACAATTAATCCACGTGATATATTTTTACACCTAATCCACATGATGTATTTCCACAACCAACCACAATGTTATAATTCTACAACTACACGAGCCAATATCTACTCATTACTTCTATTTCATCTATGAATTTCCACATATCTCATATACCAATAAGTATGGATATATACCAATATACCAATCAAACCAAATTAGGCATTTCAATAACACAATACAAGTATTCACATGTATTCAAGGTTGTCAATGTCACATAGGATCTCACATGGTCACATATATCACATAATATCTCAATTTTGATAATTACATCACATATTGGCCGCCCCCACATGGGCATAGGACATAGATAGACATTTTTCATGATTAGTTGCAACCATTAACATGCATTTTGTATCATTATTTACTACCTCACCTAGTCTGAAAGAGTTAAGCCATAATCTACCTCAAAAGTCAAAACCAATCTGCTACACTTCAAACCCATGATATTAGTTTTCATGAACAATCTCTAACTCCACTAAAATATAAATATAAAATCTACATATCAAAATAAAATCAAAGACACCCACATTGACTACTTTTGGTTCAGGGTCAAAACGGACCTCCGAAATGGATATTTGAAAAAAGAAAGGCATAATTGAAACTTTACTTCAAAAATGTGTTTTTGATATTGTTAGGAACCTACAACTAAAAAATCAAGTCAAAATGAGTCAAAAATGAGGTTCAAATCGAAGAAAAATTATTTTTGAGCTTTATCAGTAAAATCCTTGAAATTCGGGTCAAAATCGAGAATCGAAGTTGTTTTGAAGGTTAAATTGATGAAAAACTAGTAATTATAAGATAAAAATATTCAAGTGAAAATGAGTGAAAATGAGATTTAAAATCAAGCCCTAAGATTTTTGGAGTTTTGAGAAATTAATTAAGAAATTACTAAGAAAAGGGTGAATTCTTACCTTAAATCTTTAATAAAACAAAGAAATAGATGTTAATATACCTTTTCAAGATCCCACAAGATTCACTTTTAAGATCCGACACTATTTTAGGGTTTAGTTCTCAAGAGGCAAGATGAAAAATGAGAAAAAATAGGTCCAAAACTGATTCAATGGCGCAGCAAAAATCTGCACCAGCAATATAAAGAAAAAGTTGTAGTTTTTTTTGTTTATTGTAAGTCCAACTAAGACTTCTATAGGGTGTCCAAGATTCTTTTGGAGTCCGATATATGTAAGTGAACTAGGAAACCATACAAAATTTGACATTTTGGATGCGTTGGCAAAGTCAAATTTTTTTAAAAAATATTATTTTTATATAGTTGACCCTCGAAATCCGAAATCACAATTTTCTAAATCAAGGGTCAAAATGAGATTTCAAAAGTTGTAAAATTATGACAAATATGATAACATCCTAAATTTGATATTTTGGATCTGCTGCTAAATTTGGATTTTCCAGTCGAGGTCAATTCGATCTAATGTGGGTCCCACACCTATATTTTCAATTTTTCCAACTTTTTGATCAATAGGTCGAAATAAGCTCAGGTGCATCGGATTCCAAACCAAAGGTGTACCTAGCCTAAAATGAATATTCAGGAGCTGCTGGCGTAGTCTATTTTGCCATCTAATGCACAGATCAAAAGATACCCCCATAAGTCTAAAATAAGGCTCTCGAAGCCATCAAAAACTATAATATTGCATAAATGATACCAAAATGTATAAGAAATAATACCAATCACTCCCACACCCCAGAAATACCATAATGCAATTATGGTGAGGGATAAAATAGTCAAAGCACATAAAATCACAAATTTCACATATTTCATCAAATTTTTAGATGGTCACACATGCAATACAACAATGTCTTATCTCCTTCATATTCATAAGACCAATACCATAGTCTAACACACCATTAACACATGACTAGAGAATTCATTTAGACATTATCACAAATACCTTATGTGCATACCTTAATCAAGACCAAATTTATGGGGGAATTCATCATTATTAGGTTTATTCGAGTACCATATGTTAGAACACATAAAAAAAGTACCTACACATGCAAACCATCACTAATAACATGTATAATCACAAGCTTAAGAAAGAACAAACATTATTCATCATTGAAAACAAAAACCCTTTGCATTTGATTTCAAAATCACCATGTACACTTACTAATACAAGTGTGAAATACATGATTTTTGAGTTATTTAACAAGGGAGAGAGTTACATTCATCAAACAATATGATTCACCAAAGAGGACTTGACTCCTCTTGCCCCTAGATGAACACCCTTGAAATCCTAGACTCCAAATCTTGTAAATATGCTTAAGAGAGTGTTTAGGATGTTTAATACACTTAAAATGTTTCATAGGAGGCCAGACACCATTTTATAGTAAGAGTACTTAGTGTTTTAAGGGTAGAAAATGATCATATGGCCCTAAAATAACCTAAGATTTGGACCCTTACAAAAGTTCTAAAATTTTGGACCTTTTTGACTTGATACAACTCAAGGGTACCACTCTTACCCTTGAATATGACTCATAGGCTATTTTGAGGGTTCATCTGTACCCTAGGCAGTATGGTTGGATTGGATACAACGCAAGATATGACTCCTAGGGACAAATAGTATAGGAGCATATGAATGGTGTAGTGAAAAAAGTATGGTTCATCTTGGACTTATAGAGTCTGCCCTTAATATGGTTGGGGGTACGATTGGGAGTGTCACTCGTACCCTTAAGGTACGACTAGGGAGGTGTGAGTCATATAGAAAATAGTAGGTAAGGTTTTGGCATGATCTTGGGTATGAGTTGGGGTACCACTTATACCTTAGGATATAGATTTTAAGGGGGAGTCATACCCCTGGACATTGCTTGTTTCAATTTCTATGTCAAGGGTAGTTTGGATGTTTCCTACTTCTAAACCCATATGTTCTCACGTTATATAACCTTTGGTTTCCTTCCATAACACTTGTTAAAGGGTTAAAACACTTCAATTACTCTCTCAAACTCGTTCTTAAAGATTGGAGGCTAGGGTCTCTTCATGTGTTCTTCAAAGGGCTCAAAGGTTGAGATTTCTTCCATGAATCATCTTGTTTAAGGAATGTACTCCTACCCTCATTGTTAGTTCCAATTAAAGTCATGTCTATTGTATTTTAAACATTGTTTTATAGATCATGAATGGTGGTTATCAAAATATATGTTGAGGGTCCTGATGCATAAGGTTTGGCATTGGTTTAAACTATGTTTTATATATTTTTGGTAATGGTTTGCATATGTGGTTATTGGTTGGTTAGGGTTTAACAAATGGGTCATGAGTAACCCTAATTATTGCAGGTTGTGTATTTATTTTGGTCTTAGTAAAGGTATGCCCTCAATATATTTGTGAAATACCTCAAAGAATATTTTCACTCTATTGTTAAACTTTCATTGGAACTCTTGCATAGTTTTATTTGTTAATAGAACTCTAAAGGGTTTTGGATGGTTTTGCATGGTTTAAATATTTTAAATGATATAAATGCTTTAAATGTTTGGCATAATCTAAAATGGTTTAGAGTGGTTTAAAAAGGGTAAAGGTTTTGGTGGTCATGGTTGGTCTATTTTGAAAACCTTGCGGGATACATGGAAATCCCCCAAGTGAATGCATTAATTAAATTGGTTTGAATAATTGTTTATGGCAAAATAGTTATTCTTGTGGGGTAAATAGAATCCCCCAAGTGGTTTAACATGATAAATAGAAGGGGATTTTGAAGTCCCATTAAACCTATATATGGTTGGCTATCGATAGTAATTGCAAGTATGGTTGGTATGATGATACCAACACTAAATGTCCTTAGTTAATAAATGGTAAAAAGATTGATCGGTTGTTTGGAAATGGTTTTAATTTGGCAATAATAGCGAGAAGTGTAGCAAAGCAGTGGAAGGTAGAGGTCCCTGGGGGACCAAAATTAGAAACTCATATTTACTGGTGTAAGGTTGGTCTTGGTGACCATGTGCATAATGTCACACTTTATTCTATGGGTGGTTTAGGACGACAAAGCTACACAACCTAGGTAAAAGTTTTAAATATATGCTAAAACTATTTTTAATTCCCGTCATGGATATACATATATGTATGGTTGTATGCATCATGGATGGCTTTAATTGGTTTTATAAATGGAATTATCTTATCCTTATCCTGAGTGTATACTAGTATTCACCTACTAACCTGTCTACTAGTGGCTGTATACCCACGCTATATAGGAACCGACCATTCAACTTCTCCTGCTTAATGATTAGATTCATGGATAGTCAATTTTAGATTAAAGTGGTGTGATTCTATAGTTTGGAAGGCATCTACTTCATGTCATGGATTACTTGATATATCTCTTGTCTTTCATATACTTCATTTTTTTGGGTTATAGTTGGGGGCATGTCCCAATGAGGTACTTTTTGAATGGTCTAGCGGCTTTGTATGGGCAACTGTGGACTTGGGCATGGTATGGATTAGTTTTGTTTTTATATATACATATATTAGATTATTAAAATTAGTTTGGTTTATGGTTTCCGTATTGTTTTGGTATGTAATTGGGTGGTTGGACTTAGTTGGGTTAGTCACGGATATAGACTTACCCCAAAGTTACCACATAGTTTGATACGTAATCTTTTTATATACTCAAAGTTCAACCAACTCAAGGTATGCATATGATAGTTGGGTTGGGAAATGGGTCCAGTTCTCGATCCTTGTTTGGGATTACCCATTACAACAAGGGTCTAGTTTTGATCATGTCAAATTGGTATCAGAGCATTAGGTTTTGGTGTCATGAGGTGTCTACAACTTCGTGCCAAGTAGAGTCTTGTTTATGGGTGTGTCATGCACCACACTTATAATTAGAAGACGATAAGGTATTTAGGATATTTCACTTTCTTGGTTACTCTACTTTTCGGCTATAGAGTCTAAGGTCTTAAACTTTTCTCTGAATATTCCTTGGTTCACTCTTCAGACCATGTCTTCTCAATAATCTAAAGTTGTGGAAACTTACCTATTCTACTTAAAAACAATATGGATACATCTAGTTTAACTCATGGGGCATAGACCCGATCAAGGGTTGCAGCTTCTGGTTTTCGTAGTGGAGCCCAATGCTCATCATACTATTTTCTTTTATTGATTTTGTGGTCGGTCGCATAGTAGGTGTCATGAGAAAAGAAGGAATTGGTGTTCTAGCTATGGTAAATTGGGTCACATGCAACAGGAGTGTCCTATAAGAGATGCCGCTTAGTTAAGTTGGGCATTGGGTGTTTTTACTATCTCTGGCATTGGTCGGGATCATCTTAATGTTCTTAATATCCCTCGATAGTCTGAGGCATCTTGTGATACCGACATGGGGATGTTGGAAAGTCTTCTCTTTGTGGTGTGTATGGTTTACCTAGCTTAGGGTCCCTTCTCTTTTGTGACCCCATTGGTAATTATGTATTTTGGTTTTGGTCCTAAGGTTATATCATATTCTTTTTTGTTTCTAACTCAGTAGATGACTCTGTAATTACCAAAAGAGTCTATGAGGGTGTGTGGTATCATTGGAAATAAAAGGGTTGGGTCTTAGTGGATTTATTTGACTCAGATATGGTGGATTTTAATTTTATTCAAGGAAATAGATTGGTTTCATTCATTCTATTGATCAATAGATTGTTGGACACATTAATCTCCTTAGTTAGGAAGTTATAAAATGGGAGAATGGTTTCATTCCCTAGCTATTAAGTTGCATTCTATCTTACAATTCAAAGATTGGTTTCCAAAGGTGGTATCTTGATTATTTGGTCTGGGTTAAAGATTTTAACTCGAAAGGTCTTTCCTAACATTTGATTTTTATGGTGCATGAATTTCTTGGGGTCCTTCTGATAGTCCTCATGGTGTTTTTATGAATAGGGAGATTGGTTTGGGATTGGTCTTATTTTTGACCTTTATCAAAATTTCTATTTTTTCTTTATAGAATTGTTCCGATTAGGTTAAAAGGGGCTTAAAGGTAAATTAAGGGATCTTTTAGTTAGAGGTTCAATCTATTCTTGTGTTTCTCCATGTGGTGCTTTCATGCTTTCTGCATAAGGGGATGATTTCGAGGGGAGTAAATAGGTTGTCGATGGGTGACTAAGGAATTTAGGGTGTCTTTCTAGTGGGGGAGGACGTTATATGTATATCCCTTTTATATGGGGTACTTTGATAGTAGTACATGGTGGTTGGTAGGTCTTAGGCTTGAATATAGATGGTTAATCAGAGTAAAGAAAGTATGTTAGCTCGGGATTAGCAATGCAAAAGTTGTAGAGGTAAATTAGTAGGTTGAATAATGTTGATGAATTAAGGAAACAATAAAGACGAGGTTGTGATGTATAGGTCGAGGATTCAGGTTGAATTGTTGGATATAGATTGAGGGTTTAGTCATGGTATGGGATAGAGCATGGAGCTTACACGTATCATTGTCACTATACTTACACCTTATTATTTGCATGAAATTGATGTTAATCTCATGGTTTTGAAAATGGGTTTTGGTATAATTGAAGGTTTTGACCTGATTAGTCATTTAAGTAATTATCCATGGGTTATGATGCATTATTCATGCTTTATTTATGTTTACAAACATTGTGGGATGCATGGGAATGATAAATCGATTTTGGGGTACTATGGATTCCCCAATTACATAATTTTGGTTTTGGAAATTTTATACCCTTAAAATATTTGTGAAATTTCCATTGAATATAATTTTGTCATATGGTTTGACTATTATTAAACCTTTGCATTGCCTAAATGATTAAAGGAACATAAGTTTGTTAAGGTTGGATTCAAATGATTTATGAAAAAACTTTGGTGATCATGGTCTGATTTTAAATGGTTTTGGTTTAATTGGAAACCTTGGGGTCAACTTGGTCTCATATTTTTTTCATGTCTATAATAGGCTCTAGGTAGCATTTGGTTGAATAAGGTTTTGGGGTATAGGAGAACAAAACATCCCTCGTGTATCTCTTCGGTGATACCCATTAGATTAGAGAATTGTGTTCGTGGATGTAATGGAGTGAGGGTTGGTGATAAATCTAGAATTCTCTTTTAGTGGTAGATTTCAAGAAAAGGCTGGGTCGTATATTCTAGTGATACTCTTCCATCTCGATAGAAAGAGTACTCTACTCGTGTTGCGTGCATCCTTATAGTACTTATGCCTAAGGTTCGTATTTGGTATTCGCCCCGTTCCCTAAATACAAGTTTTGATTTACATTACATTACTTATGGTATAGGTGGTTGTGTTTCTTTCATTGTCTAGTCAAAGGAATCCTTTCATGGAATCATTTTGTTGGGATGATTCTCCACTATGGTCTAGGTGGTTGTTGTGAAGTACTTCATTCCAATTGAGCAATGTCTTGTCTCCGGGATCTTACCTTAGGAGGTATGGATAAATCTTGTAATTTGGTTTCTTAAATGACTCTTCTTATTCTTGGGTGGTCGTGGTTTGGAAAATATGGTTATGTGTTGAAATGGACAATATCGAAGTCCTTAAGTGGGGGAGAGTCTACTATGAATGCTAGCAGTTGAGGTTTTGGAAGGTAAGGTAAGGTTGTTGTCATGGTAAATGGTTAGGAAAGGAATAGGTGGTGAAAACCTTTTGAAGGTTATAAAGGGTGCTAGATCTTTTGATGGATAGATCATACAATAGGTATATAAGTCATAGGCTTGAATGTTGGGATTGGTAGATATACTAATAGTTGTGTTGGGCACTTGAGATATGGTTTGGGGTTTCGGTTATAATGGTTGGATATGGTTTGTCCATGCCTTCTACTTATGGTTCCCATATTATAATAGTGATGGAAGTAGAGTGATGTTTATGGATAGATCTGTAGAGTAAAGCCCAGTGGCTAAGTTAACTCCTTTTAGCTTTGGATGGTCTTGAGCATGGAGGTGGTGTATAGCTAGACTCAAGCTCCCGTAGTGGTGTGTCTCAGTAAATTCTATATTGGATTGGACTTGTTCTTTAGCATAACTTTCATTCATCCAGTAATCTATGAGTTGTGTTGGGGTGAGGTGTGGATGGTCCTAGGTTTGTTGGTTACCTTGGGAGGTATTGGTATCTTGGGTTCTTTTTTCTTTTGGGGAGGTCCCGACGAGGATCTTGAATTGCTATGTTCACCACTTGAGAACAAATAAGGTATGGATTTGGTAAAGGTTCCATGGTGGAACTAAAAGTCCGAGAAAGTCATTTGGAATGCGGAAGGGGACATGGAGTCAAGTGTCTGAGTTGGTTCTTAGTTCCAAAATTTCATGCATAAAGTGTGTGCTCTTCAACACTTTTTTTTTTTTTCTAATATGGTTAAAGGTGAGGAATGGTTCCTCTTGCACCTTTGTTTTCTAACTTAGTTAGAGGTTGGAATGAAGGTGTTGGGGTATAGATCATGTTAGGGTTATATAGTGATCTTCTCACCTTGGTTTTGTGCCCTTGTTTCCAATTTTGGTTAAGGAAAGTTTAATGGGTTATCTTGTGCTTATTTTTTCCCTTACCCGTCATTCGAGGATGAATAATCCTAGAGGGGGAGACTGAAATACCTTAGGATTTGGACCCTTTTAAAATATCTCAAGTTTTGGACTTTTTTAACTTGGTACGACTCAAGGTTACCACTCGTACCCTTGAATATAACAATAATCAATGCACATACAAAGGATGCGATCCTTCTTGCGGCCGAACAATATGACAGGACTTCTAGGAGACACACTAGGATGGATGAAAACTCAATCTAATTGCTCGTTAAGCTTCTTCAATTCCATCAGAACCATTTTGTAATGAGGGATAGAAATTTGAACGAGTGTTTGGAACAAGAACAACCCCAAAATCAATTTCCCTATTAGGAAGAAGATTGAAAGGGTCACTGGGGAAAACATCGGGAAACTTACTGACCATGGGAACGGGCTCTATGGATGAACCTTCTGAGTTAGAACCTTTAACTCATACCAAACAACACAAAAACCCTTTTGAGATTAACTTATGAACTTTAAGATATGAAATAAATCTCTCCTTAGGCACCTAAGAACAATATTTACATCCGATGACCGGGTCATTAGGGAATATGAACATGACCCTGCGGGTCTGACAATCTAAGGAAGCATAACATGAATGTAACCAATCCATCCCAGGAAAACATAAAAATCAACCACGCCCCACTGTATCAAGTCTACAAGAGCTTTTCTAGCACTAACAGATACCACAAACCCCTTATAGACCCTATTAACAACCACAGAGTATTCTACCGGGTAAGACACAAAAAGGGAACTGAGAGACTCTTACAACCAAAAACCAAGATGCACAGACACATTAAGGGTTACATAAGAAAGAGTAGATCTTGGGTCTAACAAATAATACACATCACGAGAGAAAAGTTATGATATACCCAAGTAAGCATCAGAAGGTTCCTCGAGCTCTCGAGGGATAGTATGAGCATTGAGATAGTCCCAACCAATGTTGAAGGTAGAATCGGCACCCGTAGGTGTAATATTTAGTAAAGTGGCAATTGGTACCCTTATTGCACTATTAGAAATCATTATGGGATAGTCCTATTGTATGTGACCCAATTGACCATATTTAAAACATGGATTCTTTCCTTCATAGCATCTACCACAGTGCTATCGATCACAAAAATGACAAGAGGATAGGTGAGTGATGATTCGGCCTCATTGAATAATATTGGGAACCTTGTGAGCTATGAAAATTAAAAATTTGAAAACTCCCACATCTCAATGTATTTGTAGAGGGAGCACTAACCACGGAATAGAAGCTAGGACCCACCTGATGTGTGAGCAGATGCTAACACATTTGAGGCTTTTAACTTGGAATAATTGCAAAGTCTTAAGCAACTTTTGTTAGTTTTGATTATTTTTATTGACTTAATGCAGATGTGAATGATAGGGGAAGCAACAAAAGAAAAGAAGAACAAATCAGTTAGAATCTGGTGCAAATAAGCTGAAGTAAAGCTGACGACATTTCTGAAGTGTCGTCAGATATGTGAAAGGCTGTGAAAGTCACCATGAAGCATAGACAGAATCAGAAGAATTGAAGTGACGTGGGACGACCTTTTTGATGTGCCGTCACAACTGTGATAAGGCATAGAAATTGCCATCAACTCAAAGCAGAACATGATGATTTCTAATAAGATGTGAAGACATTTTTCACGCGCCGTCACTTAATTGACACATCGTTAGATTTGCCGTCAGAAGACTTAGAAGATAAAAATTCACTAGAATCTTTGATGATATCTTGCACACAGCATCATACATCTGACACGCCGTCAAGATCGTCGTCGACTATTCCGATGAGAATAATGAAATCTTAATTTTTGTTTACTTATTTAGAATTAACTATTTAAAGACTGGTTTTAGTTTTTTTTAAAAATCATCTTTTCCTTTTTTGGATTTTTATGATTAATAAGCTATCAGACTATTAACTCAGAGGGTAGCACATAAAATTGCTACATTTTTTCATCAGATATTTTTCTTGTTTTCATTCCAAACACTTATCAACTATTGTGGGTTTCCATCTTGTGATTGAATTGAATATATACTTGTTGGGTTTCATCTATTAGTAAATCTATCCATATTATCAAGAATCCAACTTGTTATTTCGTTCATCAAATCATAAGTGGCTAATTCCATTATCCCGATTATGGGATCCATGGATTAGGTTTTAATATGGTGCTAGGCATTTGAAGGATTCAAAGAGTTGTAGGACATCTTGAAATTCTGTTGCTTTAACTTGAATCTATTTGTTTCAAACAAAAGGTTATGCCTTAGGGTTATTTTCTTTTAATAGAGAAATAAAATAAAGGGCGTGAATTATCAATAGGGACTCGGAAGCTACCAACCTTCTATTTAATGATTGATGCTGTAACTAGATTAATCTACCTGAGATAAAATCCTATTGGAAATAGATAAGTTATCTAAGTTCGAGAGAATTAGATAATAAATTATCTGGTGAGGTCGAGAGATAAGTCCGATAGTATCGTCGTCAGGGATATTTTGCTGTTTTGGCTTTCTTCAAGAGTCTAAAGCATTACCTATTATCTGTCAATTCCCAAAACCTATGGTGAACATAACTCTGGTCTCCCAGTTATCTTGGTTACAAACACTAAAATATTGTAAGTGACAATTGACTCTCTATGAAACTTAAATCCCCATTTTCAGAAATAGTAAACTACTAGTAAAGTATTTCGTAATCAAATTGAAGTTCACACCCTATTCCCTGTGGGATTCAACCCCAACCTAATTGGCTTTTATATTGACAATGATCGTTTACACCCATTCAAGAGTGTAGTTTTAGCGTTGTTGTAAAATAGCACCGTTGCCGAGAAATACAATTGTAGACTAAAAGTTTTAGCGCGAAAATTTGTTGATAGTTAAGTTTCCTTGATTTATGTTTTTTGTTATTTTTGTCTATTTTAGGTGTTGTGTTTTTTATGTCAAAAATAAGAAGTTCCGGAGAACCGCTATTACCAATCAACCCAGAACATCAGTTGATAGGGAGAATGGCTGAACAATAGGAAGCAGAGAGACTAGCTACTTTGGCCAGGGCTCAGGTGAATGTGCAGAATTTAGGTCAATAAACACGTCACCAGAACCCTGATGATGAAGACTTGGGAGATGAGGAATTGGTGAATGCTCAAAACCAAAGGAGAGCTGAGCAAGTTGCTGGATAAGTGCCTTGAAACATCAATAGAAATCGTCCAGTCCGAGGAAAATATGGTCAACAACCTATAAATATGAGACTGATGAAGATGATGAAGGAATGGAAGGGTTTACATGCATGAACAATAACTAACTAAATAATATGTTAAAATTATATAAGAGTAGATGGATAACTGAAACTGCTGTAAATACTATGTATGCAAAGCTGTGCATATATATGTATACTGTATCTGAGCTTTTACAGAAGATGAGTACTGATTTTTGATAACGAGTAACTGATAATTGAGTTTCTAATACTAAATGACTGTATCTGAAAGTTATGATTTTGTAGAACCGAACTGAGTTTTATACTAAGAGTAAAACTGAAACTGTGGGAGATAATCATCTAACCTACATGCCTCTTTTTTGAATATATTTGGGGTCTAACCTATAACCCCAGCTGGAAGGGTGTCGGTACCATGCCAAGAGTAAAGACAAGCTAAAGAGTGACCTTCATCTGGTAGGTTCCCTGAATGAGAATGGCGGTACCCTCAAGTAGTAGGTAAAACACCTCATCAACCCTCAACTGGCAGGTTGATGTCTCAACCTACACTGGCTATGTAGTTCTGGAACATAAGGATTTCTACTAAGGATAAAACCCTGTACTGGCAGGTGAACACCCATCATTAGGTTCACTCGGTGCTTAATCTTACTCATATTTGAATGGCACTGATTACTACACTGAACTGAACTATACTGACACAATGTTTCGCTGAGTTCTATAACTGGCTGAGTTCACCGAGTTCTGTGACTTCCTAAGTACATACTATTTCAGAACATGTCTGAGAATATTTTTTAACTACTATAGCTCTAACTAGAAAACTAGATTGTCGGGTATTAGATACCCCAAGGACTCGATATCATGAAAATAAAGCATAGCATGATCCTTAAAAGCATAACAATGTCCACTTGTTCATAATTCATTGAAAGAGATATTTTATCAAACAATTGTAGGGCATAAGCTTGTACATTATTGTGACTATATAATGACATGTCATGATTCCACTATTTACTTCACATAGGGGTTTTAGCAAACAGTTGGGGCGCATGCATTATTTCACATGATAATGGTCAACACATAAACATCATGAATACAACACTCAATTGCAATTTCAAGAGTTTAGCATACAATTCAGATAGTTCATCACATAAACTATTTTAATTTCATGGAAAGTTATAATTAAACATGAATTGAATCGCATTTACTGTCCTCAACATGAACACAGTCAATTTCAAGAATGGAATTTATAAATCTAAGATCTTGTATGTTTAAAAAAGGGTTCTTGGACTTCATGGGTGAAAGGAACCCATGAATGAACACCTAACATACCTGGAAATATTAATTCTTGAAGGTTCTTAGTGGAATTCCTGAGATTGTTCTTGATCCCATGAAGCTAGGTCTTTGCCCATTCAGAGAGAATGTTTTAATTTTGAGAGAAAGAGAGGAAATAAGTCTATAACTAGGTTAATTATGAGTTCATCATGTGTCAAAGACTGACCTGGGTCATGAAAAAATACTCAATTACCCAGGGAAATATTTAAAAATTCATCAATAGATGCCCAATTTTGGGCCTCACTATGATGCCATGGCATTGCGGTGAGCCACTGGAATGTGGCTGACACTGTTTAAAAATGGACGAAAGTGAAATTGAATCTTGGCACAATGTGGAAACATCGCAGAGTCTAACTAAATTTTGAAAATCCAAAAAATAGTCGTTGGCACGACACAGTGGGATCGCAGTCCCTTACTGGAAAAATGACAATTGTTAACTGGAACATTGGCACGATGTGCCATTATCCCAGAGCTTTAATAGAAACTAATGAATGACATGTGAACCGGCTCCGCAATGCAGTGCTGCACCAGGTGGCACACTATTTTACAAATATTTCTCTAACTATTCGCCTGGATATCAGATTAAGCAAATTTTATATCATTGGAAAGCTAACTAAATTTTACACACGATGGTAAGCTCTAAATTGGAAAATTAGGAGTACTTTAAAAATTGATTATTCATGCTACGAGAATAGACAAGAATGTCATCAATGAAGAATATAATAAACATGTCCAAGTACTGTTGACAATGCAATTCATTAAGCCCATGAAGGTTGCTTGGGAATTTGTGAAATCAAAGGACATGACTAGAAACTCAAAGTGACCATACCAGGTTCAGAAACCTATTGGAGAAATGTCACATTTTTTGACTCTGAGTTGCTGATAGCCTGTTCTGAGGTCTATATTAGAAGAGTAAATGGTGCCCTGAAGTTGGTAAAAAAAGTCATCGATTCTAAGATAGTGACTTTGTTCAGTTAATGGTAGTCTATACACATTCTAAGATAACCATCTTTCTTACGCATGAATAAGACTGGTGCACCCCACAGGGAAACATAAGGTCTGATGAACCAATTATCTAAAAGGTCTTTTGACTACTCATTCAACTCTTTGAGTTCGACTAGAGTAATTTTATATGGCGGAATAGATATGGGATGATTATCTGGAAGAAGGACTATTTTGAAGTTGATTTCCCTTTTAGGAGGAACTCTAGGAAGATCTTCAGGAAACATATCATAGAATTCATTTACTGCTGGAACTGACTCAAGATTACGTGTCTCTGAACTATATTCTTTGACACACACAAGATGATGGACACATCCCTTGGATATTATTTTTCTCGCTCTATGGTATTAAATCAACTGAATTTTAAGCGTTATGGTACTACCCCTCCATTCAAGGACTGGTTCATTTGGAAACTAAAAATGAACAATTCTGGTTCTATAGTCAATCGAGGCTTAGCATGAATGAAGCCAATCTATGCTGAGAATGACATCAAAATCTGACATCTCTAACTCTACTAAGTCTGCTGAAGTTACCTTTTAAGATATCATAATCGAACAGTTCCTGTATACCCGCCGAGCTCTGATAGATAGACCCACTGGGGTAGAGACTGAGAAATATTCTGTTAAGATTTTTGTTCTAACTTTGAAATTGACTGCTTTGTAAGGAATTACAAAAGACAGAGAAGATCCTAGATCTAATAAGTAATAAACATGTAAATGGAATATCTATAACGTACCAGTGGCCACATCAGGAGAACTTTCTTTATCTTATTTGGACTGAAGAACATATAGCCTCTTTGGGCGTTGCCCACCGGTGGTACCCTGCTGATTCGAGCGATCAGACTGAGCTGAAGGATGATTGTACTGACCCTTCAAACCTAACTAAAGATAATCTTTGATTCTATGGCCTGTCTTGCAACACCCGAAACAAATATCTCTGCCAACCCTGTGGACATCCTGATGTTTTTTACTGCATTTCTAATAAAGGGGATTTGTTTGAGCACTGTTAACACCACCTTGAGATTTAGAGCCTGGAACCCTATCTTTCTTACCATTTTTGACCTTGGGTACTGGAGAACTGGATTAAGATGGAGCTGGAACAAAAGATTTTTTGAGACATTAAGAATGGTTACCACTTTCTGACTTAGGCTGAGTGAAATTAAAGCTACCTATTCTAGCTCTCTTATTCTCTCTCTTTCTCTCTCCTTCTTCGTAGAGTATTCTATATTCTAAGCATGGACCTTATACCTTGATATGTCCATCTCCTTATTTTACATCACAGTTCTATACTCCCTTACCATACTCTCTGACACACCAGATATGAACTTGCTCATCCTGAACCTATTATCTGCTACTACATGGGAAGCATACCTGGCTAACTGAGTAAACATGAGGGAATACTATTTCACACTCATGTTGCCTTTCTTGAGATTGATGAAATCTAACACCTTGGCTTCTTTTAGCTCTTAGGGAAAGAATCTATCTAGAAAAGAAGTAGAAAACTCTTCCAATTCTATGGGCTCTGAATCTGTGCCCCTGTCTATCTTCCACTACTTAAACCACCTATGTGCTATATCTTATTATTAATAGGTAGCTAACTTAGCACTATCACTAAAGGTTAACCCCATAATATATGTGACTATTTTCACTTGATCGAGGAATTTTTGTGGATCCTCTTCTTACTTAGATCCTAAAATAGGGGAGAGTTCATTCACGTAAAGTCCCGAATCCTAGCTGCAGCAGTATTGGCAACTAGGTTGGCCTAAACATGTCACGACCCCAACCAAGGCCCTGGCCGTGATGAGCATTCTCGAACTGTGAAGGCTCGGGATACCCTATGTCTATCTGGTAATCATGCACAATATTTATATAATAAAAAATAATGCAGAAATAGAAATCTAAAACAGAAATATGGTCAGTTTGAATGTGATCATAATACTGAAAAATTAAAATCCAAAATATATCTGGATAATAATAATGTCTGACTCAGTCTGCAAAATCTCTACTATGAACTAAACAAAACTGCCTGAAAACTGGGACAAGGCCCCCAGTAGACCAAAACATGACTAAAGATAAATATCTAAAAGTAAACAGGCCTTCTGGAATATAGAAGGCTCACCCCTACACAATCTGCTCTGTGATTTGAAATATCCACTGTTGTCTGGACCCCTAGACTATGTCTCAAAACTTGGAAGGAGGGGGGGGGTCAGCACAAATGTACTGGCATGTGAAGTAATCCAAAATAAAGTATTTGAACATATATATAATAGATGAGAGCAATTATCATCAACATATAATCTATAAAATAGCTTCTGAAAATGCATAGGCACATTCTGAAAACATATAACCTGTCTCTAACTTTCAAATTTTGATCTGTGTATTACTTCTGAGTTACGTGGTATCCCTTATAAGTCTGATATTACACGGTTGATATGGAATCCGCCATTGACTAGGCGGGGAAGCCTCCAACCCGAGTATGCGGCAAGGGTTAGAGTTCCTGAATTGGATATGCCATACGACACATAAGTCAGTGTATAATAATATACCTGGGTCGGCAAACCACGGTTTTAGGCAATGAGTTTCTTGAACTCAAGCCCTCTTTGGGGAACCACCTAAAATCTCTAAAGCCCATTTTTAAACTTTTCTATACATGCAACATTCTGAATGTCTAAAATCATAATAGTCTGCAAGGTCTATTAGTTTGAGCTTGATATGGCATTGGTCTGAATTGGAGTCGTCATACCAAGACTTACAAGTCATGATTTTTGAGCCATAATACATTAATCTCAATATTTCATTTAAATCATAATTTAGACCACCAAAAACATGCAACTGATAGAGAAGATTTCGTGTTTCGAAACTCAAGTCAAAGTTATGCAAAAACTTCATCAACATATGGTGGTCTAGTGCCTTTAGCAAATCCATGCACTCTTTCATTACATGCATAATGAACATTAAATATTCATGCTAGATTCCCTATTTAGTGATTTAAAACCATCTTAAATCATAACAAGAGCTCAATCATTTCATATAGTGTTTTTCAAGGATGCATTGCAAAACAATTCATATGCTATGAGAAATCTGAAAAATTCATAATAGGAGAAAATTCACTGAAAATCATGCTCTCAACAAGAATTCATTCTTAAATACATAGTTTCATACATTAATATTCTCAAATCACTTTGGGAAAGGTCAAAAGACCTAAACAATGATGTTAAAACATTTAATACATGAATATATACATAGATTCAAAAACCCCATTTTAAAACATGATTTTTCTATGCCCATGCAAATTTAGGAGAACCCCGCGTACCTTTATTTTAGAAATTGAGGGATAATCCCTGAAGCCTAGAATGTGTGGATTCAAAATCTCTAATTATCTTCCAAAACCCACGGTTGAATCTTGAGTTATTTGGGATTTTTGTTTGAAACCCTAAGGGGTGTGCTTGAGAGAAAAATTGAGAAAAGGATTATATTTTGATGAATTGGGGGCTAAATCTGGCGTTATAGATGAAATTTGGGTGAGGTAAAATGACTAAAATGCCCCTAAGAAAAAAAGAAAGTCAAAACTGTCCCTCAGTCGACAAACTGACAGGCTGAAGTAAAATTGGTATAACTCCTTACTCGGATGTTGGATTTTGATGAAACCAGTTGCATTGGAAAGAAAACTCAAAGATATTTTATTTGATAGGTAGCAACTCCCCAGTTCATTATATTCAGAGAGTTATGATCATTAGAAGTTGAACCTGAAATACTAAAAACTGGACAGCATGCTATGCATTTTGCTACAATTTTTAAATCTAAACGCAGCCTTATGCATTCCAAAAATTTTAAAACATATTCCAGATGTACTGTGAGCTTCTCCAATCATAACGCAACTTGAAAATTTAAAAATGGAGGTCAGAAAGGTTGAAAAGTTGTATCCTGAAGATTACCAACAGAAATTACTCTAAGTTACACTTAGAAAAATTTTCATGTTTTTAAGTCTAAGAGCACTTTATTAAAGGCTAATCCATGCACGACTTTTATGGGGTGTTCCATTGTCTCCCCCTTGGGATCATTCATCCCTGAATGATGGATTGGAAATGTTGAAGCTAAAAGGTATAGAATGACGCTGACATGATGTGTCTTCTAAGAAAGTATATAACTGATCTAAAACATGTAAACTTCTATCACGAAACTGAATTCTGAGTTGACTTGACCTTACTTACTTCAAGATGCTGATTCATGCCAAGAGTTTAGGATTCCCTTAAAATGTTCATGATCCAATCATACATATTGAATTGTGAAGTAATAACTTATGCAATTATGAATCATGAGGCATCAAGAATTAGATCATACCAGGGTATTATAGTAACTGGGCTAAAATACTTGGAAGTATTTGAGATTATGCACTGAATACTTATGAACTAAGTCACGACTAAATAGCTGAATCTGAAACATGATGCTTTGACTGAACTAAATTCGCAACTTAGGATGAAATATATTGGGATGGTCATACGCATGTGACTTCGGATAGCAGGATTGGGTGAAAAGGTGGAAAACCAACGTAACTTGGCTGCCTTACTGCTAAACTAAAATAAACTGGAAACTTATATTCAACAGGAGTATCTCTTCAACACTCTGTCTAAAGAAATTCTAGTAGCATTATGGAGCAAAAGATCTTGGACAATGCAACTTCTTATTTTTCAAGATTAGCACACTTCTTTAATACTCCCTTAACTATAGTATTTCCCATAAATACCATATTCATTCCATTCTACTTGTTATTCTCATATGGGCATTGATAGCTCTTTCTACAATGTCTATAGTAGCTTAAATCCTTTCACTGCGATCAAGCCTAACTCCAAGTCACAAAAATACAACATGCCATACCATGATACTATGCTAAACATATGATTCAATCTTCCATATCTTTTTAAAGTTAACACCCTAAGCATATCATGTCTTCCTGCATTAATGACTAACTCTAAACTCTTACTATAGATTCACTAGCGCATATTGCGTTCCTTCACTAAAATCCCAACATGTCATTCAAGCCTATCTTTATAACCTCATATGAACTTCAAGGCAAACACCCATGAAGAAATACTCTACATATTCTCTAAACCACTATTAATATAACTCCCACGCGCTACACCAAGAACATACACACATAAATTTCCACTAAAAATCATATATATCAAAAACTTGGCCCCAGATCTTACTTCACACTTATGGTCTTATCTAAAAAAAGCATCTTATAAAGCGTAAGTACATGAGTCATGAGATACATGACCTCAATTTGGAGTTCATAACTTATGGAATGGGATTTCGACTCCTGAATGAACTAAAACTTCTCATTTTGGAACTTGAAGAGTATATGATTCTCTATCAGAAACATGAACATGAATTTTGATCATTAGACTAAAACGTAAGATATGAGTAGATATTGGGATAACTGAAAAAAATACTGAGATAAGAATGGGTTGAGTCTCACCCTCACTTTATGACGTTCTATATCATCATGACATCAAGACTAGTATCTGAAAGTCTGACTTGGTTATTCTCTCTATCATCTCCCCCTTAGCTTCAACCCATCATATTAAGTTTGGGAGATCCTTTACTAGACTCTAAATTAAAGTACACTCACTGCACTCTGGGGTCTGAAAAACTACTATACACGCATATCATGGCACTTAAACCGAATGACTATACCTGGAAGTTGAAAAACCATTAGGAATACTACCTTTTGAGATACACTTTGTCATTCTATAAACCCAACAGTCATCATATAATACTTGCGCACTTACTAACTTCTGGTCTTCATGAGTATCCCCATAGTCAGAGTGCACACCCTCTAGTGCTTTAGCTTTTATTTCTATTTGTTCAACCTTCAAAAACCAAAACTTAGAATCTATCACTCAACATGGATATCACCAAGCCTTTAAGGAATCATACTACTTCTGACATAGCCTACCAATATCGCGACTCCAAACTTACATCTGTCTAGTATGAGAATCAAAATCAAATAAAAAGGCTCAACATTATCAATCAAAACTCCTTAACTTGACTATTTAAAACACCATATACCATCTAAATAGTCTTTCTCCACCTAGAAAATCAATGGTACCACTCGTCACACAAAACGTATAATAGTCTTAAAAAATATCGCAACCTCAGATCACCTTAGGCATACTTCTACATTATATATGCAACATCATACTTCAGAATGAATCAAATAAACTTCGGATCTTGTATATACCATTCAAGCCTATTAGATTACTTCCATAAAACGAGTATCATTAACCAAGAAATCGTTCATATCCACCTTCATGCACATCAATTGTTCAAACTTAATATCTAGTGCTAAACATGATTTACATCCCAACCTTATACATAATTCTTAAAAAGCATACATCATTAATCCTAAGTCACTATTTTTACAACCACATTGTGACGCCCAATGTCACAACCCATTAAACTCCTCACGTTTTGGGCATGTTTCGAACTATTCGGGTGCGTTTTTGAGCTTGGCGGGGCTTCGATAAATGCCTTGCATTGCTGGCAACGTTCCGACACCTTCTAGATGATCAAAATAGGCTGGAAGCACATTTATTAGACTTTAGGAAGTTCACGCGGGCTGGTATGAAAGTTCAGATTTTCCAGCTTTAAAAGATCCTCAAAGGTTGGCATGCATGTGCAGAAATTTCTGCATGTATATGCAGGATTTTCAGATTTTCAGCTTGTAGTTGATAATTGTATAGCTTGCATTGTTGTACATTGTTGACTTAGGGAATTTTAGGTACTATAAATACATGTTGTAAGGCATCATAGGCATCATCTCATACTTGTTTTATTCATTAAATACCACCCATGAAGAATACAACATAATTTACTAGTCCATCAAATTGGGAAATTCTACCCCAAATACCTGATTTTATCTAGATACGATCCACGACCAAAGCACCTTTATGACATTGCTTCTATACCTAAAAAATCTACAACATACCTTCTCACAAGTAGTACTAGTTTACAACTACCAAGGAAAAGAAGGTCAAGGGGTAAAGTCACATAATAGACATGATCGACATTAATCTTATACTATAACCCCATACAATCTTATCTACTTATACGGCTTCTCACATCACGCTTACTTACCCAAGCATATATTTAGACTACCTTCAAATTTCACAAATAACCATGAGTCTATACTTACAACTTACTGGCTAATATAGCCATTTTTACACTTTAAGCCACCGACAAATCACCCTAACTAAAAACTCCTTAAAGACTAATCCATGCACGACTTTTAATTAGAAGGGTATCAATACTGTGCCACGAGTAAACCCTTAAGCCTCTGTATCATAAATAAAAAAAAGTACGGATAAATGAGGTTCGAATCAACCCCAAACTCCAGAGAGAATCAATACCTCAAAATTTTGAATCATAACATAAATTAACCACCACACATGGTTCTCGAACTACGATCTAAACCAAAAGGGCATAGTAGGAATTAGTAGGTACCATATGACAATTGAGAAAAATAAAAAATAATAGGAGTAAAGAAAACTATCACCACGTCACTCACAATTAGAGAAGTCCCGAATAATAACTCACTCTATCTGCTCAAACAATTCTAATTTATGTACAAAAATGAAAAAACACATATATACATAAAAAATATTCTAAAAACTAAACACAAGAAAATAATAACTAAGGAAAGTTATGTAAGATGAACATACAATGCAATGCAATGAGGATATAAGAAATGATAAAACTCATCACATGACTTTTTTTATGCTCCTACCCAGCTCACAACTCCTAAAATAAGACTCATTGGGGTTTGTAACACATGTACTATACCTTATAACTCAAATGGTAACCCACCTTTCCTAATCATGTTCACAGAGAGGGTTTTTTATTTTAGAATGTCTTATTTTGTTTCAAAAATAGTGTTGCTCAGTTGCAATGCTCTGAAAAACTCAGTCTAAAAATATTCAATCCATCCAACACATATATAAGTGATCCTAGAAATCAACTAAATATGTTCACAATTCTTGATCATAAACTCAATTTAGGAACTATTGGAATACGTATACTGATGCTGAATTATTGATAATTGAGTAACTATGTACGACAGTCCTAATTCTGTGGAACTGTACTGAGTTCTATATTGAGTTCAGTGACAGTGCCTGACTCGCCTAAATCTGTAGAACTAACTGAGTTCTATTTTGAGACTGGACCTTAAACTCAGACTGTGAAAGGTAAACATCTAACCGATATTCCCCTTCCTACTAGATTGGGGTCCAATATGTAACCCTAATTGAAAGAGTATCAATACCATGCCACAAGTAAAGAAAATATGTGAGTTTACCCTCTTAAACAGAAAGCTCTTTCGTTAACCCTCACAGTCACGAAAACTCGAATGAGATGTATCAACCCTCAGAATATCTAGAAGGAAGATATCTCAACCTATGTTGGTTACGTAGTTTTGTAATGTAGGAATTGCTACTAAAGGTCAAACCTTCTGCTAGCAGGAATTAGCCCATCCCTGGATTAATTCAGTGTTGAATCCTACTCCTAACTAAATAGACACTGAACTAATTTATAGTTCATACTAGGTTTGATTGAACTATTATTGATTATACTGTGTAATTGAACTGGACTGAGTTCACTGAGTTTGTTGACTAATGGAATACGACTGAACTATGTTAATTGGATGAATTTTCTGAGTCTTGAACTGAAATTGAACTGGACTAGACTGATACTGATTCTGCTGAGTTTTTTCGAGTTCTGTAACTACTGAGAGTACTACTGATTATAATGTAATACCCCAGAAAAAATGTCGTCAAAATTTTGTGCATAAACATATTGGATCGTATCTTCGAGAATGATTTATAATTTTTTTGTGTGTCATTTCTTTGATTTTGACCCACCATTTCGTAGAGAATAGAATAATATTTCTAACGATATGTGGATCACCCAAAACGGACACTCGAGGGATGAGTTACGACCATTCCGATCAAACTACGACCATTCCGATCGAACTGTGAACAATAAAATGTGCAGGAAAAAAAATACTGCTGCTAGGCAATTTTTTTGGTCAACTTTAAATGATCATATCTCCTTGTACATAATGAACTATGTGAGATGCTATATATCAACTGAAAGCCTTGAGAGGCTTCTTTTCAATAAATTTTTTTTTATCCAATTTGGACATCGGCGTAAAAAGTAATGGTCAATTTACTTCAGCCTATCGGATAGATCACTGAAGGACAGATTTGGGTTTTATTTATTTCTTAGGGGCATTTTGGTCTTTAACCATTCTTTTAAACCTATATAAATACCCCATTCAGCTGAGAACTTGTATTATTTTCCTCTCATTTCTTTTATATGTATATATATATATATATATATATATATATATATATATATATATATCAAGTTAGGGTTAGGGTTTTAAATTGGGGGAAATTAATTGGAGGCATTGATTCAAGAATTTCTTCTATCAATATCTTTCGGCCACGAAATCTAAGGTATGCAATTTTTTATCTATGGGCTCCTTTCATCCATCGAGTCCATGAATCCCTTTTTTGAATGTTCAAGTTATGTATATATATATATATATATATATTTTCTAGACATTGATGATATATCTATATATTTGTTGATTGATATTTGATGGTTGAGATATATATGAGGATTATGTATGTTACCTGATATATATATATATGATGATGATTATGCATGTTGGTTGATATATATATATGTGTGGTGATGGTGTATGTTGGTTGATACATGCATGTGATGATTATGTGTGTTGGATGAGACATATAGGGTGGCGGAAATCATAAGAATTTGATGAATTCACCAATGCGTAAAAGTGCATGTAAGGTGTTTGTGGAATTGTCTAGGAGGCTATAAATTTATGTTCTTAGAATATAATAAGTTCTAAATGACTAGACTACTTTCTATGTATACGTTCAACATGAACTCCATGTTATTGTCTAGAATTGGCGATGTTGTGTGGAAGGCTTATGATATGGTTCTAAGTATGAACAAGGGATTTAGTTGGCAGAATTAAGATGAATGATGGTGTTGTAGCACATGTAATTGTTTATACTGATCTATGCCTAAATGGTGCATGCAAGGTAATTGTAGAAATGCCTAGTTGAAGAAGAATGAATCATATGACCCCTTATGATCGAAGTGATGAGTTCATACCATACTTGCATGCTACGTGTTTACTATGATGCTTGAGGGAAATGGAAATGCCATTAGACCACGCTAAGTGTGAAATGTCTAATTATGGGTCAAATTGCATATATCAAGATCTTAAAAGAAAGAACCTTGAGAAGTGAACCATGATGTGTTGAATGTAGGTTATTTGTGTGTATTGGATGAACTATGTTATGTTGTATTCTTCCTTAACCATATGCATCTTTGTTGAATGATCTACGATGTAATGACATGAGATCCCAATACTTGTATATGAATATGATCTTCAAATGATTGGTGTGAGGTGTTAATGAATGAATGGTGCATGATGGCCTGTGGGCATGTGAGTATGCATTGTTGTATACAACGTATTACTTATATTATTGATTATTGGGGGTACGTATGCCTAAAATTGTCTAATGGTCTAGAGTTGAGTCTGTTCCACGATAATCTTAGTCGTGCTACGATTGATGAATTTTCGATTATTGGAGAACTTAACATGAATTCCGTGAGAAATTAGTATATAGGGTTTTTCAATAAGAACTCTCTTTCGTTCTTGTGCTCAAAAGTTATTTTCTTTACAAAGGCATGATTTTTATTTGATTTTTACGAATTTAAAGCATGAACCCATATCATATGATGATTATTATGAAATCTTGATGTTTATGATTTTGAAAGATAAATTTACATTTGTGGAGATATAAAGCATGAATCTTGAATGATATTTATCATGATTTTGATATTTGGGTCTTGAAACTCATTTTAAATTATGTCTTTGAGAGAATGTGTGCTATAAGCACATTGATGTTAAATATTTGAGATATTTTGAATGATTTGACCTTTTGGTCTTAATGGAGTTGTTTTGAACTCGAGTGTGAAAGAAATCCACAACGTGGTTGATTTTGAGAGATGGGAAGCATTATGGTTCCCGATGTATATTTATATATTATTGAAATTGTTTTGTTGTGGATTATCTTTCAAATGATCTGAGCTAAGTCCGAGAGAAATCTTTAGCACCGAGTGGGAGGTATGAAGAGACCTTACTTCCCTAGAACTATGTACCCCCATAGGAGTGAGCCTGAGGCTGATTTATATAGTGATCACTAGTTTATGTTATTTGATATCGCTAGTCCTACTCCGATGGCAAGGACAGGACGGCTTCCCCTACGTGGGTTGTACGTTGGACTCCATGTAGCTCACATGGTTTATGTCAGTTATAGGATCTCCCAGTATGTGTGTGTTTCCTTGTGTCTATGGTGAATGGTGAAGTGATTTGAAAGTGGAATTGTGAAAGTTATTCTTTTGAAAGATTTACATGATACTTACATTATGAGAATTGATATTCTTGATGAACTGAAAGTGATTGACAAATTATATAATGACTCAGATGTGTTATTGTACTTATTTCATCCTCTTATGATTAGGATGATTTATGGGATTTTACTTATAATTTCATCTCTATAATATTATGAGAAGTATAGATAATGAAATTCAAGACGTGTGAATCTTCATTTTCCGTACGCATGTTCTACGAAATCAAAGATATTATTCAAATTATTGCGTGCACCCCTACATATTCAGTTGATTATGATGAGTCATGGTGAGTTATGTAACTATCTCCCATGGTTTCTATGTCAGTATAAATCTTCAGGAGTCAAGGGTTTGATTTATCAGTGTTACTATCCTGTAATTCAGTACTGTAGTACCCCAGTACAGTAGTGAGTTCCGAGGACAGTAAAGTGGTATCCAAGTTATGGTATCTGGAGTCGTTACAATTGTTATAGTGGTTGTGAACTGTGCATTCATATATGTGTACTCATTTGTTATTCTCAAGATTATTCTGTTGATTAAATATTCATGTATAAGCCCTTGTATTTAGCCTTCGCTGCTTGCATACTCAGCACATCTTAGTACTGACAGATTCGTGCTATGGTATTCTTTTATTTTGGGGAACCATAGGTTCAGAGGAGTGAAACTTGGAGCATCTTCGAAGTAACTTGTATAGCAGCAGTGGGTGCAACACTGAGTCCTCATACACCGAGGATGTTGTTATTACAGTATTTGATTTTAGTAGATGGAGTTATTTGGGAGAATTGTCCCTTCAACTGCACAGTTCAGGCAACGTAGAGGCTTTTTAGACAAATGTATTAGTGTGTGGTTTTAAGGTATTGTGTATTTCTAGATGTTTGAACCTTATGGCAAGTGTTAGCTAGTTTTTGCATGTATTTTATTATATTATGCAGTGAACAGGTTCAAATATCAGAAAAAGGGTTAGCTTGTGGTCCTTCGAGATCATAAGCTCCATGTGGCATTCTAGTTCTCGAGAATCGGGCCGTTACACATAACATGATTGAATTCTACTAGTCGAGGCATTACTGAGATTATCCTATAACTGACACTGGCTCTAGGTAAATAGCTAAATTGTCAGGTATTAAATACCCCCAGGACTTGATAGCATGAAAATTAAAGCATCACATGATCTTGCATCACATAAAAATGCACACTCGTTCATAATGTATCTATAGAGGCATTTTATCAAACACTTGCAGGGCATAGTATAGACACATAATACTAAACAAAATGTGATCATCATGATTCAATTCCAATTTCACAATTTCAAGGGTTTAATCATGGATTCATATGAATCTACACACATAATAATCAATTTCACATGAAATGCATAATAAATAATGAAATAAAAACTTTATTCAAATAATAATCACGAATACACATAAATTCCAATCATGAAAATCATAAAATCAAACTACTTGAGATTTAAAAGTATTTTTTGGACTAAAAGGTTGGAAGGAACCCTTGGATGAACACTTCACATACCTTAGTTGGCAAATTCTTGAAGAATAATGGTAGAAACCTTGAGTCTTAGATCCTGACTTTGATGAATTAGGGTTAGTTCTTGATAAATTCTAGAGAAAATAAGTATATATTTCCTCTTGGACGGCTTAATGAGATATTTTGGAAGCTAATATAACATGGACCCATTTGCCCCTCTGGACGCACATTTAAAAGATTGAAAGTTGAACCATCGACGCCCAGGCTAACGCACCACGTCATTTGTATCGACGTGATGACAAACGTTCCACATCAATTCCATGTCAGCGCAATGGAAATTGCCATTGGAAGCTAAGAAAAATATTGATCGACGCAATAACTGATGCGCCGCACCGAGATCGTATCGATACACTAGTTTGGATTCCCAAACGTGGTTCAAATGCTGTCTTAAAAATATGAAACTCATCCAGGAATACCTACTAACATTTTTTGTCACGAAACAACGAAAATACTAACATTTTAAGGTCATAGATGTCATGAAATAGCATTTTCAACGTATGAAGGACAAAATAATACGAAGTTCGAATATGTAGATGGCATTTTCTAAGTCTGGGACCCTGTAGCAAGCTTAAAAGACTGAGTTGAGTTTAGAATGTTGTGGGGTCTTACAAGCTCTATGAGATCCCTTATCTCTACCTCTAGCACCTCTATTACAACTCACATCGCCCCTATGTCTTTGTAAATGACTTCACACTGTAGATATTCATATAAGACAAAGATGATGTTTAGAACCTTGAAGAGTAGGTCCATAAATACATTAGATGTTACACAAATTACACCTCCAAGAAAGTATAACACTATCTCTTTTCATTATAGAACCCAATAAGGTTGTGGTTTATCCCATATGAAATCGGATGAATGTACTTTACGAGCTTGTTGATATTCTTAGAATATACAAAAAATAAATTAGGTGTTTTGCAAAGACAATGTACAAGTGAAAATTCATAGGAAAGTATGGTTGTTATCAATATGAGATGATTATTAGGATTGTGTTTTCCTATATTTGTTAACTCTACATACTTATCTTGCTCATCTTACTATTTAGGTGCCTTGATTGTAAAATCTAAAAAGCTGTTTATCACCTCACTATATCTCGACCTTGTTTAGGGTGAATTTCACCTACCTCCTTTTAGTATTAAAATATCACATTAAAAACCCTTGTTCTGGATCTCGGATTAACTATCTCCTCCCAGTCTCAAGTTAATTAGATTAAGGGGGTAGCTTCAACTTGATAGTCCAAATATTTGCAATTTGATGGTAGCAACTGAATATCATGATAATGTGTGAAAATATGCCCCATACTCTAGAATAGACATAGAGCTACTCCGAATGTCCAAACTCATCTGGCATCTAATATCTTAGACTACACAATATAAATCTCTCCAAGAAGACCTAAAAAAAATAAGTCCAAGTCATAGTTGATGAACCAATAAGACTATAACTGAAAAGTGACCTCTACCGATCCCTTTGCATATTTATTAACTAATATATAGTATATGCAACTCCACGAGACTCAAGGGATCCAAGATGATGTAACTTCTTATTCCAATCAACCAAAAACTCATAAGCATCCTTTCCCATAGCCCTACTAAATTTCGGTGGACCTAAATGGAGATTCCTTTCAAATATCTTTTAATTTTAGAGAAACTCAAAGCATCTCAAGGAATAGTAAACCTAGTAGGCCAAGAGTCTATACCTATTGGTGCCATAGCTGATGGTTGTACCACAAAGTAGGAATACCATAAGCATATGCTCACACTGAGAATGTAATATCACTCAAAGTTTGAGGAATACTAGGTACACCCAAGAGAACAACTTCTAAATAACTTAAGAGAAGAATCAAAAGACCCTGAAGAACTGGGTATCAATTCAAACCCTTGGGACCTAAGTTGACCCTACACCTTTTATCTCATAATCATTCCTAGAATACATAACCTGTAGTTTGGGAGAGGCCTCCCTAACATGTCCTCTAGATAGGGTCACTTCTTGTACATGTCTTTTACATCTAGGTCGACCATGGCCCCTGCCTCGTCCTTTAATCAAGGCTCCTATCTTTGATTCCAGGTCAAAATCTCTAGCCTATCTTGACACAGTCCTTGCAGTTAACGTAGAAAAGAATGAAATGAAACTTTAGAAGGTTGGTTATGAACAACACACATAGTAAAGAATCAAATTAGACACGTTTTTTCCAAATATATCATATAGCTATTAACTGATTTGCAAAACTCTACTAGACATCTTGTTCTTACACTTATGTGACCAGTGATCCTGGCTAATCTAATACCAATTTGTCATGATAATAGAATAGGTCATTATGGAACTTGTTTGACTCAATCTTAATAAGTAAGGCAATCACCCAAACTTGTAAAGGTAAAACCGAAATCAGCAATATAGGCTTGATTTTTAGAATAATGTTAGACAAATAAGTACAATAATAACCATAATCTGAAGATATGTCTTGTATCCCATAACTAGGTGACATACTGCAAGAGCATCTAGTACAACAACCAAAAAATAATAATATAGATTTATCTCTATATCATATATAAAAAAAGTAAGGATAAATGAGGTTTGAATGAACCCCAAACTCCGGAGAGAATCAACACCTTAAAATTTTGAATCACAGCACAAAGTAACAACCACACATGGTTCTTGAACTACGATCTAGACCAAAAGGGCATAGTAGGAATGAGTATGGTCAACTTTTACTATGTAGGGATTATAGGACAACTGAGAAAAATAAAAAATAATATGGGTAAAGAAAACTATCACCATGTCACTCACAGGTAGATAATTACCAAATAATAACTCACTCTGTCTGCTCAAACAATTCTAATTTATGTACAAAAATGAATATAGCACATATATACATAACAAATATTCTAGAAACTAAACACAAGAAAATAATAACTAAGGAAAGTTATATAATATGAAAATACAATACAATGCAATGAGGATATGAGAAATGATAAAATCATCACATGACTTTTGTATGCTTCTACTGAGCTCACAACTCCTAAAATAAAACTCATGGGGGTTCGTAAAAAATATACTATACCTCATAACTTAAATTACAACTCACCTTTCCTAATTATGTTCACGGAGAGGGTTTTTTATTTTAAAATGTCTTATTTTCTTTCAAAAATAGTGTTCACCAGTTGCAATGTTCACAAAAACTCAGTCTGAAAATATTCAATCCATCCAACATATATATAAGTGATCCTAGAAATCGACTAAATATGTTCACAATTCTTGATCATCAACTCAATTTAGGAACTACTGAAATACGTATACTGATTCTGAATTATTGATAATTGAGTAACTATGTGTGACAGTCCTAATTTTGTGGAACTGTACTGAGTTCTATATCGGGTTCAGTGACAGTGCCTGACTCGCCTAAATCTGTAGAACTAACTGAGTTCTATTTTGAGACTGGACCTTAAACTGAGACTATGGAAAGTAATCATCTAACTGACATTCCCCTTCCTAAATGGATTGAGGTCCAATCGGTAACCCTAATTGAAAGAGTGTCAATACCGTGCCACGAGTAAAGAAAATATGTGAGTTTACCCTCTCTGACAGAAAGCTCTTTCGTTAACCCTCACATTTAGGAAAACTCAAATGAGATGTACCAACCCTCAGAATATCTGGAAGGAAGATATCTCAACCTACGTTGGTTACATAGTTTTGTAATGAAGGAATTGGTACTAAAGGTCAAACTTTCTGCAAGCAGGAATTAGCCCATTCCTGGATTAATTCAGTGCTGAATCCTACTCCTAATTAAATAAAAACTGAACTAATTTATAGTTCACACTAGGTTTGACTGAACTGTTATTGATTATACTGTGTATTTGAACTGGACTAAGTTCACTGAGTTTGTTGACTAATGGAATACTACTGAACTATGTTAATTAGATGAATTTTCTGAGGCCTAAACTAAAATTGAACTGGACTAGACTGATACTGATTCTGCTGAGTTTTTTCGAGTTCTGTGACTACTGAGAGTACTACTGATTATAATGTAATACCCAGGAAAAAAATTTTCATCAAAATTTTGTCCGTAAATGTATTGGATCCTATCTTCGAGAATGATTTATAATTTTTTTGTGTGTCATTTCTTGGATTTTGACCTACCATTTCGTAGAGCATAGAATAATATTTTCAACGATATGTGGATCACCCAAAACAGAAACTCGAGCGATGAGTTACGACCATTCCGATCAAACTACGACCATTCCAATCGAACTATGAACAGAAAAATATGTAGGAAAAAAAATACTGCAGCCAGGCAATTTTTTTGGTCAACTTCAAACAATCATAACTCCTTGTACATAATGAACTGTGTGAGCTGCTATATATCAATGGACAGCCTGAGAGTCTTCTATTCAATAAAAATTGTTCTATCCAATTTGGACATCAGCGTAAAAAGTTATGGCCAATTTACTTCAGCCTATCGGATAGATCACTGAAGGACAAATTAGGATTTTATTTGTTTCATAGGGGCATTTTGGTCTTTTAACACTATTTTAAACCTGTATAAATACCCCATTCAGCTGAGAACTTGTATTATTTTCCTCTCATTTCTCTTATATGTATATATATATATATATATATATATGTCAAGTTAGGGTTAGGGTTTTGAATTTGGGAAAATTAATTGGAGGCTTTGATTCAAGAATTCCTTCTGTCAATCTCTTCCGGCCACGAAATCTAAGGTATGCAAGTGTTTATCTATGGACTCCTTTCATCCATCGAGTCTACAAATCCCTTTTTTGAAAGTTCAAGTTATGTATATATATATATATTTGTTGATTGATATTTGATGGTTGAGATATGTATGAGGATTATGTATGTTACTTGATATATATATATGATGATGATTATGCATGTTGGTTGATATATATATATATATGTGTGGTGATGGTGTATGTTGGTTGATACATGCATGTGATGATTATGTTTGTTGGATGAGACATATAGGGTGGCGGAAAACATAAGAATTTGACGAATTCACCAATGCATAAAAGTGCATGTAAGGTGTTTGTCGAATTGTCTAAGAGGCTATAAATTTACATTCTTAGAATATAATAAGTTCAAAATGACTAAACTACTTTCTATGTATACGTTCAACATGAACTCCATGTTATTGTCTAAAATTGATGATGTTGTGTGGAAGGCTTATGATATGGTTCTAAGTACGGACGAGGGATTTAGTTGGTGGAATTAAGATGAATGATGGTATTGTAGCACATGTAATTGTTCATACTGATCTATGCCTAAATGGTGCATGTAAGGTAATTGTAGAAATGCCTAGTTGAAGAAGAATGGATCATAAGACCCCTAGTGATCGAAGTGATGAGTTCATACAATACTTGTTTACTACGTGTTTACTATGATGCTTGAGGGAAATGGTAATGCCATTAGACCATGCTAAGTGTGAAATGTCTAATTATGGGTCAAATTGCATATATCAAGATCTTAAAGGAAAGAACCTTGAGAAGTGAACCATGATGCATTGAATGTAGGTTATTTGTGTGTATCCCAATTGGATGAACTATGTTATGTTGTATTCTTCCTTAACCATATGCATCCTTGTTGAATGATCTATAATGGAATGACATGAGATCCTAATACTTGTATATGAATATGATCTTCAAATGATTGGTGTGAGGTGTTAATGAATGAATGGTGCATGATGGCCTGTAGGCATGTGAGTATGCGTTGTTGTATACAACGTATTACTTATATTATTGATTGTTGGGGGTACTTATGCTCAAAATAGTCTGCTGTTCTAGAGTTAAGTCTATTCCACGATAATCTTAGTCGTGCTACGATCGATGAATTTCCGATGATTTAAAAACTTAACATGAATTCCGTGAGAAATTAGTATGTGGGGTTTTCCAATAAGAACTCTCTTTCATTCTTGTGCTCAAAAGTAATTTTCTTTACAAAGGCATGATTTTCATTTGATTTTTACGAATTTGAAGCATGAACCCATATCTTATGATGATTATTATGAAATCTTGGTGTTTATGATTTTGAAAGATAAATTGACATTTGTGGAGATATAAAGCATGAATCTTGAATGATATTTATCATGATTTTGATATTTGGGTCTTGAACTCCATTTTAAATTGTGTCTTTGAGAGAATGTGTGCTATAAGCACATTGATGTTGAATATTTGAGATATTTTGAATGATTTGACCTTTTGGTCTTAATGCAGTTGTTTTGAACACGAGTGTGAAAGAAATCCACAACGTGGTTGATTTTGAGAGATGGGAAGCATGATAGTTCCCGATGTATATTTATATATTACTGAAATTGTTTTGTTGTGAATTATCTTTGAAATGATCTGAGCTAAGTCCGAGAGAAATCTTTAGCACCGAGTGGGAGGTATAAAGTGACCTTACTTCACTGGAACTACGTGCCCCCATATGAGTGAGTCTGGGGCTGATTTATATAGTGATCACTAGTTTATGTGTATTTGATATCTCTAGTCCTACTCCAATGGCAAGGACAGGACGGCTTCCCCAACGTGGGTTGTACGTTGACTCCATGTAGCTCACATGGTTTATGTCAGTTATAGGATCTCCCAGTGTGTGTGTGTTTCCTTGTGTCTATGGTGAATGGTGAAGTGATTTGAAAGTGGAATTGTGAAAGTTATTCTTTCGAAAGATTTACATGATATTTACATCATGAGAATTGATATTCTTGATGAACTGAAAGTGATTGACAAAATATATGATGACTCAGATGTGTTATTGTACTTATTTCATCCTCTCATGATTAGGATAATTTGTGGGATTTTACTTATGATTTCCTCTCTATAATATTATGAGAAGGATAGATAATGAAATTCAAGCCATGTGAGTCTTCATTTTCCGTACGCATGTTTTACGAAATCAGATATATTATTCAAATTATTGCGTGCACTCCCACATATTCAGTTGCTTATGAGGAGTCATGGTGAGTTATGTAACTATTTCCCATGGTTTCTGTGTCAGTATAAATCTTCAGGAGTCAAGGGTGTGAGTGTATTTGATTGATCTGTGTTGGTATGCTGTGATTCAGTAATGTAGTACCCTAGTACTGTAGTGAGTTCCGAGGACAGTAAAGTGGTATCCAAGCTATGGTATCTGGAGTCGTTATAATTGTTATAGTGGTTGTGAACTGTATATTCATATATGTGTACTTGTTTGTTATTCTCATGATTATTCAGTTGATTAAATGTTCATGTATAAGCCTTTGCATTTAGCCTTCGCTGCTTGCATACTCAGTACATCTTAGTACTGACGCATTCGTGCTATACTATTCTTTTATTTTGGGGCACCATAGGTTCAGAGGAGTGAAACTTGGAGCATCTTCGAAGTTACTTGTATAGCAGCAGTGGGTGCAGCACTGAGTCCTCATCATCCGAGGATGTTGTTATTATAGTATTTGATTTTAGTAGATGGAGTTATTTGGGAGAATTGTCCCTTTAACTCCAAAGTTCAGGCAGTGTAGAGGCTTTTTAGACAGATGTATTAGTATGTGGGGTTTAAGGTATTGTATATTTCTAGATGTTTGAACCTTATGGTAAGTGTTAGCCAGTTTTTGCATGTATTTTATTATATTATGTAGTGAACAGGTACAAATATCAGAAAAAGGGTTAGCTTGTAGTCCTTCGGGATCATAAGCTCTATGTGGCGTTCCATTTCTCGAGAATCGGGGCGTTACACATAACATGATTGAATTCTACTGGTCGAGGCATTACTGAGATTATCCTATAACTGACACTGGCTCTAGGTAAACAGCTAAATTGTCAGGTATTAAATACCCCCAGGACTTGATAGCATGAAAATTAAAGCATCACATGATCTTGCATAACATAAAAATGCACATTCGTTCATAATGTATCTATAGAGGCATTTTATCAAACACTTGCAGGGCATAGTATAGACACATAATACTAAACAAAATGTGAGCATCATGATTAAATTCCAATTTCACAATTTTAAGGGCTTAATCATGGATTCATATGAATCTACACACATAATAATCAATTTCACATGAAATGTGTAATAAATAATAAAACAAAAACTTTATTCAAATAATAATCACGAATACGCATATATTCCAATCATGAAAATCATGAAATCAAACTACTTGAGATTTAAAAGTATTTTTTTGGACTAAAAGGTTGGAAGGAACCCTTGGATGAACACTTCACATACCTTAGTTGGCGAATTCTTGAAGAATAATGGCAGAAACCTTGAGTCTTAGATCTTGACTTTGATGAATTAAGGTTAGTTCTTGATAAATTCTAGAGAGATTGAGTATATGTTTCCTCTTGGACGGTGTAATGAGATATTTTGGAAGCTGATATAACATGGACCCATTTGCCCCTCTGGACGTGGGTTTAAAAGATTGAAAGTTGAACCATCGACGCGCAGGTTGATGCACCACGTCATTTGCATCGATGCGATAAAAAATGTTCCACGTCGATTCCATGTCAGTTCAATGGAAATTGCCATTGGAAGCCAAGAAAAATATTAATCGACACAATAACTAATGCGCCGCACCGAGATCGCATCGATACACTAGTTTGGATTCCCAAACGTGGTTCAAACACTGTCTTAAAAATATAAAACTCATCCAGGAATACCTACTGACATTTTTGGTCATGAAACAACCAAAATACTAACATTTTAAGGTCATAGAGGTCATGAAATAGCATTTCCAACTTATGAAGGACAAAATAATACTAAGTTCGAATACGTAGTAAGCATTTTCTAAGTTTGGGACCCTGTAGCAAGCTTCAAAGACTGAGTTGAGTTTAGGATTTTATGGGGTCTTACAACCTCTATGAGTTCCCTTATATCTACCTCTAGCACCTCTATTACCACTCACATCGCCCCTACCACTTTGTAAACCACCTCGCACTGTAGATATTGGTATAAAACAAAGATGATGTTTAGAACCTTGAAGAGTAGGTCCATAAATACATTAGATATTACACAAATTACACTTCCAAGAAAGTATAACACTATCGCTTTTCATTATAGAACCCAATAAGGTTGTTGTTTATCCCATATGAAATAGGATGAAAGTCTTTTACGAGCTTGTTGATGTTGATAGAATATACAAAAAAAAATTGGGTGTTTTGGAAAGACAATGTACTAGTGAAAATTCATAGGAAAGTCAGGTTGTTATCAATATGAGATGATCATTAGGATTGTGTTTTCCTTTATTTGGTAACTCTACATACTTATCTTGCTCGTCAAACTATTTAGGTGCCTTGATTTTAAAATCTAAAAAGCTATGTATCACCTCACTATCTCTTGACCTTGGTTAGGGTGAATTTCACTTACCTCGTTTTAGTATTAATATATCACATTAAAACCCCTTGTTCTGGATCTCGGATTAACTATCTCCGCCCAGTCTCAAGTTAATTAGATTAAGGGTGGTAGCTTCAACTGGATAGTCCAAATATTTGCAATTTGATGGCAGCGACTGAATATCAAGATGATGTGTGAAAATATGCCCCATACTCTAGAATAGACATAGAGCTACTCCGAATGGCCAAACTCATCTAGCATCTAATATCTTAGACTACACAATATAAATCTCTCCAAGAAGACCTAAAAAAAATAAGTCCAAGTCATAGTTGATGAACCAACAAGACTAGAACTGAAAAGTGACCTCTACCGATCCGTATCCATATTTATTAACTAATATATAGTATATGCAACTCCACGAGACTCAAGGGATCCAAGATGATGTAACTTCTTATTCCAATCAACCTAAAACTCATAAGCATCCTTTGCTATAGCCCTATTAAACTTAGGTGGACCCAAATGGAGATGGCTTTCAAATATCTTTTAATTTTAGAGAAACTCAAAGCTTCTCAAGGAATAGTAAACCTGGTAGGCCAAGAGTCTATACCTATTGGTGCCATAGATGATGGTTGTACCACAAAGTAGGAATACCATAAGGATATGCTCACATTGAGAATGTAATATCACTCAAAGTTTGAGGAATACTAGGTACACCCCAGGGAACAACTTCTAAATAACTTAAGGGACGAATCAAAAGACCCTGAAGAACTGGGTATCAATTCAAACCCTTGGGACCTAAGTTGACCCTACACCTTTTTTCTCATAATCATTCCTAGAATACATACCCTGTAGTTTGGGAGAGACCTCCCAAACATGTCCTCTAGATAGGGTCACTTCTCGTATATGTGTTTTACATCTAGGTCGACCATGGCCCCTGCCTCGTCCTTTAATCAAGGCTCCCATCTTTGATTCCAGGTCAAAATCTCTAGCCTATCTTGACATAGTCCTTACAGTTAACGTAGAAAAGAATTGAATGAAACTTTCGAAGGTTGGTTCTAAACAACACATATAGTAAAGAATCAAATTAGACATGTTTTTTCCAAATATATCATATAGCTATTAACTGATTTGTGAAACTCTACTAGACATCTTGTTCTTCGACTTTTGTGACTAGTGATCCGGGCTAATCTAATACAAATTTGTCATGACATAAATATAGGTCATTATGGAACTTATTTGACTCAACCTTAATAAATAAGGCAATCACCCAAAATTGTAAAGGTAAAATCGAAATTAGCAATATAGGCTAGATTTTTAGAATAATGTTAGACAAATACAAGTACAATAATAGCCAAAATCTGAAGATATGTCTTGTATCCCATAACTAGGTGACATACTGCAAGAGCATCTAGTACAACAATCAAAAATGAATAATATAGATTTATCTCTCTATCATATTTTAAAAAAAGTAAGGATAAATGAGGTTCGAATTAACCCCAAACTCCGGAGAGAATCAATACCTTAAAATTTTAAATCACAACACAAAGTAACCACCACACATGGTTCTCAAACTACGATCTGCACCAAAAGGGCATAGTAGGAATGAGTATGGTCAACTTTTACTATGTAGGGATCATAGGACAACTGAAAAAAGTAAAAAATAATATGAGTAAAGAAAACTATCACCACGTCACTCACAAGTAGAGAAGTCCCAAATAATAACTTACTCTATCTGCTCAAACAACTATAATTTATGTACAAAATTGAAAACAACACATATATACATAACAAATAATCTAGAAACTAAACACAAGAAAATAATAACTAAGGAAAGTTATGTAAGATGAAAATACAATGCAATGCAATGAGGATATGAGAAATGATAAAACACATCACATCAACTCCTAAAATAAAACTCATGGGGGTTCGTAACAAATATACTATACCTCATAACTCAAATCGCAACCCACCTTTCCTAATCATGTTCACGGAGAGGGTTTTTTATTTTAAAATGTCTTATTTTCTTTCAAAAATAGTGTTCCCCAGTTGCAATGCTCTCAAAAACTCAGTCTGAAAATATTCAATCCACCAACACATATATAAGTAATCCTAGAAATGGACTAAATATGTTCACAATTCTTGATCATCAACTCTATTTAGGCACTATTGGAATAAGTATGCATTTAAGAAATCATTTGGATAATATCAACCCTTAACTCACATATTTTATTATGACAAAGGCAACCAAGGCTTAAAAAGGTATAAAATAAAAATTTAACCTCCACACGGGAATTATATCTTGACTAAAGGCATTTAAATGTTAAAATAAGGCCAATGGTGTCAAATAAAGCTCTCACATAAACAACCTGCAATACCAGATATCTCGAGTCAATAACAATAGATTATAGGCCCCCGTACAATCTCAAAATGGTAACAATAATCTCGAATCATAAATTCTATAGTTATTTTTCCCAACACATAACATGCTTTATTTATTTGTTAACCACCAACACAATCAGGATGAAGTAATACCAATAATGCCCATATTTGAACCGAGTTCATAAGGGGTTTGAAAAACAAATTTTAAAATAAAAGGAGTAAAATTGTTATTTTATTTTATAAGTATGTTCCCTAAGCTTATAGGAGTCTAGAGTTGAATATGCATGCGAAAATTTATTAAAAATAACGTCCAAACTGAACAAAAATAATTTTAATATTCACAAATAAATACAGCAAATTCCAATTAAAAATCATGATTAATAGGTCTTTTAGAAGATCCAATCAATGGAAAATAATTAAAATATTATTTAGGAGGTTACCTATGTGAAACATGGTTAATAAACCCTCAAAAAATTTCTTTTTCAATAATTGGAGGTCCACAAATAGTGTAAAAATGTGTTCAAACCTTCAGGTTTGCGAGGGTCAAATTTAATCGAATTAAAATTTGGCCTTCACATTCATGAAGGTTGATGAATCAGGGTATTGCATTTGCGACAACCTCATCGCATTCAGAAAGAAGAAAAACTACCCGACTACTATATTTTTACCTTTTGCGAAAGAAACCACCCACCTTACGTTCACGATGAATGATTAATTCTTTCTTTGTATTTATGACAGAGGGACCACGTTCAGGAAGAAGATTTGGTACACTAGAAATAATTGTACACCACCTGATTTTGCATTGTTATAAATTTTCCTAATGAACTTTCGAGTTATGTGTAGGATCACTTAAATAAAAATATATGCTACCAAGCTTTTTTAATTTTTTTCCGACTCAATAGCGATCTTGGATTTTTCAAAAAAGAATTTTTCAATAAATTAACTCCCGGGATCTCCTTTTCACTATTTTCCATATCAAGGTCAAAATACAAAATAAAAGTTTTGAATCTGAACCAACCACTCTACAAACTCAAATTTGATACTTTGAATCTGAACCAACAACTCTACAAACTCAAATTTGATACTTTGAACCTAATGGAACTGCACAAATCATCATCCTACCCTCAGAATAATAAATCTTGACCAAAGTGAACTATAGGGATTTTTAACATTAAAACCGACAAACTCATCAAAATCACTCACAATCACATCGTGAAGAGTGCCAACAATCCCCACACTACAAAATCAATACAAATCAACTAGGGGAAGGTAAAAATGGTGAAAACACATATATTTTAAGATTTCATAAATCAAGTCATTACAAAGATCTAAACATCAAATAATACTATACATATAGTAGCAACTTAATATATCAACCATGGAATTTTCAGATAACTGGTGCCACTATAATGAGGGTTGATAGTATCTTGAGTCAATTATACAAAAAAATAGAAATTCTTCATTGTGCACACACTATATTAGAGCGGAGTGAATGAAATGGGAGCACACCTTTTTTATTGACATATTTATAATCTGACAAATATTTGTTTTCGTTGAAAAAACATCATTGCATCCACCATAAGAGAGCACATCTTCGTACTATATCCTGTATTAGTTAAGCCAAACCCTAACCTAGAGCTAAAGGAATGGATTAATTTGGTAGGAAATGGCCAGCTAAATTCAATGAACACTTGTCACATATAAATAATGTTCGAATAGATAAAACAATAAAGACATGAAAACCAATCCCATGACCCGGTAAAGCCAGCACAAGAGCATCCAATAATGTTGATACAACACAAATATCTTAGAAATGTTAGACATTTGTCTTGATAAAAAATGTTGAATCATAAAGATAGAAGAAAATAGGTGACTGCAACTAGGAGAGCGCACCATAGCTTCGAAAGATCAACTCTGCATGAACAACAATAAATGGAGACAACTATTTCCTGGATCTACACCAATAAGGTACAAAAGTGTAGTATGAGTACGAAAACAATAGGTACTTAGTAGGCGTCATCGTCCGTGTGTTCCAATCAGGATAAAATATGAGATAACATAAATTAAGTCAATGGATAAAAATGAACCTGAATTACCTACAATATAACTGTATATAATAAGTAACCAAGTCGTAATAACTGTATAACATAAGTCATAAATACACGCTACTACTATTTTAAATAATAAATGGACAATCTAGAACAATAATGCATCATAAAGCGTCAAAACAAGCAACCACAGCAACAAAGTTGGCTCCCATATACAAACTTATCACAGCCTCATATACGACTTAAGAGTACACACCAAAGAGGAATAAGGAAATAACTTACATAATAGCTAACCTTTATCATCAGTTGACAATTATTTCTCAATTTACCAACCTTCGGTAAAGTACCCACATTTCTTAATATTACCATCATTAGCTATTTTATCAACATTAATCAATAGCCATTTTTTATTACCTAACAAATTTTCATTAACTAACCGTCAAAGTTACGAGTCATCATATAATCTAGTCATCACTTAGGCAACTACTCACTAGATGTTCATTAAATAGGAAAGATTAGTTAACTAGCCACCATTTATCAACCAACATCATTTACTAAGTAAATCTCATGTTACCACTAATTTCCCACTTAACAACTAGTCATAATTAACCACTTAAACAATATCCCCCACTAATCCTCTTTTAATAGTAATCATCAACTATACTGGATTATATGCAGTTATCATAGTTGGGATTCAACCAAAAACCAATTATCAACCTCTAACCACATTAAACATAAACACACATATATATAAGAATATAATTGCCATTCATAGGGCTAGATGTAATCGAACCGGTAGATGTACACATAGGCATATCAAATAAACATCCTCTAACTTTGTTGGGTATATCATCACAATCATCCTCCGGCCTTGCAGGGTACCAAAATCATAACCATAATATCCTCATCTTTGTCAGGTACAAATATCATCATCACAAAACTCTTCATCCTTATCGTGTAACAATATCATCATCACAATATCCTATGGCCTTACCGTGTATCACTATCTTCATCATAATATTCTCTGGCCTTGCGAATATCTTTCGTCCTTGCCATGTATCAATATCATTATCTCCAATCACCAATATATATATGTAACATCAGAATTATAGGCAAAATAAATAGCCTAAGAAATCATATAATAAATTATCATGATTTCATCCACGAATAGGCAAAGCCAAAACCATAGTCCGGAATGACTTGTAACAAACTACTCAAATAGTTAAAGGAAAGAATGTAGAATGGATGAAATAAATGATCAATATATAATATAGCCCCAATACCTTGTGGAATCAGTACAAGAGCTTCTACAAAACAAGATTTCCAAGTGACGTATGAATGAATATACTGATATAGCTTATCTCTGAATAGAATATATATACTAGTCTAATACATAAGAGAGATATAAGTAACACTCTAAAATCAAGAGATCTCTCAAATACTCTGAACCATATCTACTCTGCACGATGCACATATCAACGGTGATAAATAATAATATGATTTGCAGGTTGTAGAAGTGTAGTATGAGTACTCAACACCTGGTACTCAGTATTCAACTGTCGAATGAGCTCTAAAGATAAAGTGGAAATATATAACATATAAACATATTCAAAAACTAAATTCAAATATCCAACAACCATATAAGACAACCAATGAGGTAACAAGGATAAACTATTCTATTCATGTCCAAAGACTAACATAATAAGGCTAAAAAAGTAACAAGAATGCACTTCCTTAATTACAACCAAGATTAGGAGTCTGAAAACTAAAACAAGATCCTAGAATACCTTCACATACTTCCCATCATAATTCAAAATGGCCTGATGACCAATGCCAAAAACTCCACAAGGTCTGATGGGGTCTTTGGCTGCTATGATCATCATGACTAATATGAGAACCACTCATAGTCTGAAATACTACCGGCATAGAGCTGGCATGCATCAAGTAAAATTTAATTCTATTGAAAGGATCCTAATTCTCAGATAAAATAACAATAGCACACTATCAAGTTTTAATACTTGTGCTCATTTCTCTATAAGTTTTAATACTTATGCTCTCTATGGGCCTCACATAATTAACATCCTAGAAGAAAGAAGAACTAGGTGATATTAAGTTCTTTGGCTCCAAATGAAGTAACAATGAAATTCCTATATCTAGGATATAGCATAGGAAAATGCCTGGCCCATTCGAGAAATATAATCTCGTACTTAGAAATTAGTAAAGAACCCTGATGAACACCAATAGAACCAAATCTAGCCTAAGTACTATTTGGTGAATCAAATGTCATCCATGACTACGAGGGATCTGCAAGATACTCGGGACCCCTAACACTGAACCTCAGAGCTGATGTAGTCATGAGCTTTAATAGAGAAAAAGATAGCCTTAAATCCCTTAGCTAAACTAAAGATCTTGGATATCCATCTCTTAATCCACAACCATATTAAGGCTCTAAAATCATATGCCAAAGTCACGTCCACATTTATAAACTAATTTGCATCACGATTTGGAATAAAATAGAGTCAAATAATGTAATTATGGTTCATATCAATGCGAAAACACGACAAGGACTCAATAAATGAATTATCTAAGAATGTACCTATAGACTCGCAAATATAAGTTATAAATGTCTCCACACCAATCCTCATGACTCTACTAACACTTTGCTCTTTTAATAATATACTTTTGAAACCTAGGCTTTGATATAAATTTCTCAAGAAAAATTTTTCAGCTAATGATGGCTCATAATATAACCCACCAGTAGGCAACCCAAATGTGTAGTACGGAATGGCTACTAACAGACTACCAAATAGATAAAGAAAAGAATGTGAAATAAAAGATCAATACCTAACATAGTTCTAAAAATTGGACAATATACAAAGTAAAAGTGGAAGATATATGTATATATATACAATGCCAAGGAATAAATATACAGTCTGAATCAATTAGAGGGAGGGATATACAGTAAAAACATAGTTTCTTATAGCTAAGTGTAAATATACAAATATATATAAAGGTTTACTCGAGGTACAACCTAAATCATCAGATTAGCTATTTAGTACCTCATAATCATAGTAAAATCTAGTGCTAGAATACCTACTTTTCATAACCATCACTTTTATAACCATCATCATTATAATAATCCTCCATCCTTTCTATATATGTATATTATGTATGTATATATATATATAAAATTTCCATACATAGGGCTAGCTGGACTCAAGCAGGTAGATGTACACATAGGCATATCAATATAATCATTGTCCAGCCTTTCCAAGTATCCATGGATCATCATAACCATCCTTTAGACTGAATGTGTATCATTGTATCATCATAGTATCCTTTGGCCTTATTAGGTATTATCACATCATCGTAATATTCTCTGTCCTTTTAGGCTATAAAGGCCTCATCATATTATTTTCTTCCTTGTCGGGTATCATCATATCATAACAAAATCCAAATCAATTTTAATAATAGAATGAAATCCCCACGAGGGCTAAAAAAAGAATCATCCCCAATAGGGCTAAAGTAAAGAGCAAGCCCCATGAGGGCAAAAGTAAATAATCATGAAAAGTAAAAAAAACATAGATTATACCTCCAAAATATACCATTCATCATCAATGTGACATCGTTAATAAGCATATATATATACATAACATATGTATAACAATCATTGAGCTTAAGCGGAATTTATATCATCAATGCAACATTTTTTTCATCCATACTAGAGAGATGTGTATTTAGATATATAATAGGTGCTCGAACATAAATCATGGCTAAAAGTGTATAAATCCATAAGAATATTGCCTGGAGTGAACTTTGGGACTAAATCATTATAAAATTTTAGAAAAGTTTAGGAATCTCCCTCGATTGGTGTAATTAGTAGTATCAAAACTTAGACTGGAAAGTAGGCTTTAACCCTTAGGTAGTGACAACAATAACCTCTTTTACATATAATTTATTCATTAAAACAAGCATTAATTACTATGAAAAAATCCATTTTAAGGTAGAAAGTAGGCTTTAACCCTTAGGTAGTGACAACAATAATAAGATTATAATCTAATTTAAATTGTACCAATCATCGATGCAACAATAATAAATGTATCAAATCTATACATATCATAACCAATATTCATGCAATAAAACCATAGGAATTAATATATTAATAAGCAACAATCATATATTACAAGGATAAAAACTTCCCGTATGGTCAACTCATATCATAACATGGCCCTCGGTACAAAAATGTGTCATAAATAATTATAACATCATAATCATGGCCTTTGGACCATCTATATGTCAAGAACCTATATCAATAATCCTCTTTATAAATCATCTCATATCTATTATCCTTATCATATTCGCGATGCATAACATCTGTATAAGCCATAAAAAATATCTATGAACATATAGGAGGCATCTTACATCTCGGAGGCATAATGCATCAATAAAGCATAACTCATACCTAGGAGGCATATCACATCTGTCACACATCTCACTCTATATGCCAATTATCAAATATATGTAGGGAACATTGTCTCTATTAACCAATATCACTTCTAAGAGAAATATCATCTCTATAGGCCTAATTATTATATCTAAGTCGAATAACATGTCCAAAGGCCCAATATCATTCTTAGAGGTATTAAAATCTGTCAAGGGAAAATATCACAACAACATCTATGCGTATGTTATCAAGAATGCCAATGGACAACCTCATAAGTCAAGTTGAGAATACCATTGTGTACCGACAAGCCATTAATTCATAATCCAAGGAAACTCCTCATAATTTACCAAGCCACATAAACTTATTCTACAGGCTCAATAGTCTCAACTGTGCCTAACATCCACATCCATGTCTACAATGGCTAACATATGTCTTAGCCTAAGGTAGGTTTAAGGAACTTAAATTTCATCAATATAACACCTAAAACCCATCCCAATCTAATAAAATATAATAATTATACTATGGAATATCTCAATCTAGCAAGGAAGTAAACCAAGCTCTTAACTCATCACGAAAGAAAGACTAACAAACTGCTAAACCTTTGGTTTATTCCTTTTCTAGAAGCATCTTCAAGATGGCTATCTATCAAAATCATATTTTATGCATCAGTACGAGAATAACGATACCCATATTGCACCATTATTCTTTGGGTCAAAAAACAACATCAAAACCCCAAGTAGGTCCTACTTATGAAAATAATGGCCAACCAAATGTTTATAGATGATAAAGGAATCATAACCCTCAATATTGGGTAAAAACCAAGCTCATTTATGGATTAAATCGAGACCTCAAGCTATTGAGGTTTTGGTAATGAAATCATTAACATTCACTATGAAAAGGTTTGAATCTTATCTTAATTCATTTGATAACCTAAAAATAGTTGATAACACTCCCATGTAACACACAATTCTCAATTTTGAGTTATTACACTCAATAGGGATTATTCTCTCAAGGAATGGGCTAATTTGCAAACTAAGGGGTCTATATATTCCCATTCCATGTAATTAGGTGCTGTAATTGCACTCCTAATTATGCAATTACACAACCTAGAATTAGGAGGAGTTATAGAAATTTCCACATCCTTAGTTCGATCACACTACTTTCTCAACACACTGTGGTGTGATTTCCACTCAAGTGGTGCAATCCCAGATGCACCAGAACTCAGCTGAAACTTTGATGTATTTTTAGTTTTTGCTAATACCTAGGGATTTATTTAGAGCTTGATATATGAAAATGAACTCTGTAACCACTAAATTTGATGTTTTGCACATGATGTATGTCAGATTTTCCATCCGAGATCACTTTAAGCAAATATACGCCCCACACTCAAATTTCTAATTTTTCAACTTTTTGACCAATAGATCAAAATGAGATAGGGTGCATTGGTACCTAAAACAAAGGTATACCAAGCCTAATATTGATAATTTGGAGTTATTAGTGCAATCATAATTTGTATATGAGTTCGTTTTGCCAATGTTTTAGCCCACAGGCTATTTAAAACTAGTGAATACTTAATATTAGAGAATTGGCTCTAAAAACCCAACAAATTGCTAGATAATCAAACTATCTATCCCAACAATTCATAAATAACTTAGAAAGCTATGGAAAATATTGAAAATAAAAAATAAGTGGAAATGTAGAAAATGCCTTGAAGGATCATTACAAAACCTTTATTCCCCAAAGCACATGTTGTACTTTATATCTCATTGTTTTAGTTTTTGCATACTAACCCATTTGTTCCCCACCAATGTTATATATTTTTCTTGGATCTATAATCTTAACTATTTATATTTTTAAATGAAATAAAATACTTGAATTTTATATTTCCTATGGCTAATTATTTATCCATCAAAACTTTTTGATAGATTTAAATGAAACATCTCGTAACTATTATTATACATAGCCTTCATGTGAAAAGAACAAAACGAAAAGATCCTTTGACATATATGAAAATCAAACAAATAAAATTTCATCTATTATGAATGAATTCTTGATTCAAATTAAGTTCCTAGGAGCATTAGTAAGATCATTATAAAATTGTAGTTAAATATTAGTACATTCACTATCATGAAGGTTGTTGTTGATGTCTTCAAAGTGACAAGGATAGAAGGAACAAGTGCACAATTTGTCATATGTTCTAAATAAAGAGCTCTATAAATACAGCAAAATCCATTAGAATAAGAACTAATTTCTTTGATGAGAAGGTAAGTATCCTTAGTCTATGGATCAACAATGGATTTTCCAACTTTTACAGAATAATAATCTTTTGGTTATATTGATGGCTTTCTGGGATGCTTCTACATCTTTTATTAACAAAGAATGACATTTTGAAAATTTGAGAAGTTGCAAAAAAGGGATAATAATTTTGCCTTTTGGGTTAGAAGAGTTTGCTCCACCACGTATGATCCTATCTGTCGGGAATCTTGCCAATATTGCCTCATTGATCAATTGTGTCTAAGCCTTTCTTGAATACTTGAAGGATTTGAGCAAGCATGTCTACTTTCGATTCAATATCTCTCAAGAACTGATTATTCAAATCAAAGGCTTAAAGACAGGGTTTGCCTTTTTGCCTTTAGCCTTAGTGATATTATAATACATGCCTTTTATTATTTTTTCCCTTTTATCTTTTAGTTTTTCTGTTTTATCTTTCTTCTTTTTATTTTCTTAATGAATAAAGTGTTCCATGCCTAAAAATATAAAAATTAGTCCACTACCTATGGATATTCCACCTTAAGAAAGACTTGAATGAATTTTGACATTCAAAGGTGCCATATATGTTGGGATAGAGGAAATAGCAAAATTAGATAGACTTCACCTAGATTTTAAAAATTACAACAACAAAAACGTACCTATTTCATTCCCACATAGGGTGTAGGGAGGGTATAATGTACGTAATTTGTACCTTTTAACTATGAGTTGAAGTAAAGAGGTTTCTTTTGATACACCCCTAGATCAATAAAATAGACAAATAAAAGAGTAACAAATAGTAAAAGAAAACAATAGATAGTTGCAAAAAAATACTACAATCAAACTACATAAAACACAAGATAGAATACGAAGTTGTAAAATAAAAAACTTCAAGAGTATTCCTACGACTAATAGTAAGGCCAATAATACAATTCACACCTACCTACTAGTATGGGTACTTTAATACTTATGACCTTCTACCCTAATTTGTGTCCTCCGTAACTTCCTATCTAAGTTCATATCATTGCTAAGTTGCAAGTATGACATGTCCATTCTAATTACCTCTCTTAAATATTTCTTTTATCTACAACAACAAATTTCAATACATTCATAACCAACCTTCCATATTGGAGCGTCTGTTCATCTTCTCATTAGAGGATTGAACTATCTCAAGCTCATTTCCCTCATATTTTCTTCAACCAAGGTCACTCCTACCTTATCTCGATGTCAAAACTTATGAGTCAAATCATTTTGTATTGAAAATAAATTTAATTTATAAAAAGTTTTAATAAGATTTTTATAAGGGCATTCAAGACATTTCCCATTTTACCCAACTTAAAACCCATATGTTATAACCCCTTTAGGTTATTCTTATCACCCATAAGAACTTCAAAGTAACTTCTTAACACTCTCGAATTCCTCAAGATCAAGAACACTTAGGGTTTTTAATAGGTTGATCAATTAGGCCATTCAAAGGTGATTTCTCTCCGTACATCTTACTACTTTATGTATGTTACTCTTCCCTCATTGTTAATTTGTAAAAGCATATGTTTTAAAGTATTATTCATGAGATGTTGATGATTGGTTTTAAAACAAAAGTTGGGGTTCTGAATGCTTTTTGGTGAACAGTGTTTTCCTATGGTTTAGTTATGATTATTAATGATATTAATATGATTTTGAATGTGAGGGTTCATAGGTATGGTGAATGAACTAGAGTATTATAATTTCCCCAAACTTGGGACTTTGAAGTGGTTATAACCTCAACCCCACATTGTGAAATTTATTTTGATATGAGGAATGTGGGAATTGAGCTGTTCTTGAACTATTGCATCGTGAATTTGAATTTAAACTTAAGAAATTGCCCTTTCACAAGTGTTGGACTAGCTAAACTAAAAGGGTTATGAATTTCTTAAATGATGTAATTGTTTGGGCATGTTGTTGTTACCTTAAAAGTGTAGTTGGTATGATGATACCAACACTGTATGCCTTAATGTAAAATATGGTTCAATGAGTGGGAATGTGTGATAAATATTTTAATTGAGCATTAGAAGAAGGTTGTGTAGATAAGTAGTAAAAGTGGAGGTCCAAGTGACTAGTATTTGAAATTGTGTTAGCTAGTGTGGGGGTAGTTATGGCTTGAATGTCCGAGTCCCCTTTTTTGTGAATAGGTAGTTTGAGTCTACCTTATTATTATAATTATGATTGGAGGTTTCGAGTACCCCATATCATATTTCATGATCGGGCGCTTAAATCACCTTAGTAAATGATTGGAGGGTTCGAGTTCCCCATGTATATATATGAGATAATTCTCTAGTTCCTGCGACTATACACAATGGGGACCGACCATGGGGTGAGAACTGGGGCCCATATAGCTTGTTGGATCTATTATATAATGGTTGAGCTACACAATTAAGTTTAATGATTTATAGTGCACGTAGAACCTTGTTCGCTATACCAAGATGAAATATATATATATATGTATGTATTCACATATGGTTATGTGCATTGATTGACTTGGTTTGAATTGATGGCATTATTTTATCTTTATCCCTGAGTTACATGCTAGTTTTTACCTTGTAAATCATCTTCAGATGCTCTATCCCCACACGATGAAGGATTTTACCATACTTCTACTCTTTCTACTTAGTGATTATGGATTGATTGAGAGTCGAATTGATCGAGAGTCGACTAGAAGTGATGAGCTTCTATTATTTGGGAGGCTCTATATTTAGATTATGATTCCTTTATGGTTATAAACTATTGGATACTATTTTTAGCTATAGTCGGGGGCATATCTCAAGAATTTATTTATATTTGTTTGGGTAAACGGTTTTTTGGTCTGGTGTGTAATTAGGATAGTTTGGTTGTTGGTTGGTTTGGTTATACACATATCATAATATCTTAAATTTCTAGTTTTATTATCTTGTTATGTATTTAGAATTCATCAAACATGGGTGTAAGGTGGTCAATGATTTGGGTGTTGGTGGTGATCTCTGGTCTTTATTGGACTTGCGATACCCATCAGAGTAGGCCCTGGTTTGGGTCATGTATTAAGCTTAGTTTTAATCTATTTCTTGAGTGTTCTAATTCCTTGATGGTATATGAACTTTGGTTGATCTCAAAAATGTGTTTTTCATAACTAGGACCCACTTGGGGTTCTTGGTGTAATTTTTTGACCCGAAGAATAATGGTCCAATATAGGTATTTATATTCTCCTAATAATGTGTAAAATGTGTTTTCTTGGAACCTTGAACAAGCTTTTTGATAGGAAAAAGATTAAGGTTTAGCGGTTCATGATCTTTATTCGAATTTGAGGTAGGTTAGGCTTATTCATTGTTTTATTGAGTTATGTTATAGTATAATTATGATATATTGTTGTATTGGGAGGGGATTTAGATGTTTGATTGTTAAATGGTAAGACTTGGATTTAGTTCCATCATTTAGATCACTTAAACTCATAGGTTGGAATACTTGTAATTTTGGTTTCAACCATGGTGAATTTGACTTCATGTCTCTTGGATAGCATGAGGATGCTTTAGTTACTCTAGTTAGATGGGAGTGATTTTTCACTCATGTTGTTGGTTCGATATCCCTATTTTCTTATGTTATTGGAAGTTTCGTAGTTACTATTGTTGAGTTAACTGTAGTGCTTGGGAAAGACCTTTATCTTGGGAATATGGTGGCTTCCTATATATCAACGAGTTGATTTAGATACCGTAGCCTAGTACCAGGTAGAAGTAGGACATATAATGTATTTTGGGGAATTCGAAGTTGGTTCTTGAGACACCTTAAGTTTTGATTGATATAGTTCTCATAAAGACCTTAGACGCTTACTAAAATCCTAAGAAATGCTCCATTAAAAACATGTTGTCTTACCTTGGTAGTAAATTATGGTGATGCCATTAGATGTAATGTTTATGGTCTAATTGAATTCAATTATTGATGATTCCATAATGAGCTATTTTTTATGCTATTAAAGGGGCACATGACCATGTTATTAATTAATTCCATGGATTTTCTATTGCTCAAGTTAGCGATAAACTTTCTTCATGAAAATGGTGGGCTAATGAATAGGTTACTTGTGGGCCATTACTCATGATAATGCTTATGGTTATGCTAATAGTCTAATGGACTAGATTATTATCTTGTACTTATAATATTCATGTTGCACACAAACATATAAATACAAAGTTAATAATAATATGACATTGATAATTAACCAAGAAATATGGAGGTATGCTCTTCGTGCTTTCCCTTATACGTTTCTCTACTTTAGCACTCATGGTGTTTGTTCTTTACTTTATCCCTCGTGGGTCTTGTTCTTTACTTTAGCCGTTGTGGGGCTTGGTCTTTATTTTTTACATTTAATTGGATGTCATGATATTGATACCTGCTAAGGACGAAAGATGTTATGATGATTATATTAATCACTTACAAGACCAGAGGATATTATGATGATACCCGACTAGGCCAGATGGTGATTATGATGATATACCCAATAAAGCTGGTGGATGATTCTTTGATGTTCCTATTCGTGCATCTACCAGTACGAGCCTGTCCAACACTATGTATGGCAATTTTACTTGCATATATATATATATATATGTATATCCATGTGTGTGATGTGGATGTAATATGACATTAGGATGACAAATGTAGCCTACTAACTTTAAATGAATATTTCGTGGTATAGTTAATGAATAATTATAACTACCGATTTATTATGGATATTGTTTAAGTGAATAATCAAGACTTGTTGGTAAGTGGGAAACTAGTTGTAAAATGAGGATTCACTTAGTGAGTCAAGTTAGTTATAAATAAAAGTTCGTTAAGGAATGTTAGCTAATAAAGTGACACGACCCAAACCGGGGCCTTGTACTAATGGTTATCTCATGTCCATCAAGGACCGAAGATCGCACCATTATCCTAACTTAACAATCACAACAAACCAAAAGTGTTGGAAGAACTACGAATACATCATAATATATAGCAAAAACAATATTAATAAACATAGCTTAAGAACGTCGAATCATTCCATTTATATCCAATTGAACATTCAACCTACCCAATTCCACAGTCATCCAAAAAGCCTCAAAAATGCAAATCAATAATATTTTGGGATACACCCCTGACAATAGCCAAAATCACATGAAAAGAAGTCTATGACACAAGGTAAGAAGACCATAAAATATGTGCCTTTCGAAGTATGGAACCTCATTACTTCAATATCAAAACTCCAACTGCCCGAACACCTGAACACTATACAGGAAGAGAAGAAAAATCTCTGACCTCTGTATCACATGGGGACACAACAACTGAAAATCATTAGTGGTTGGAACTCTAGAATGTAACTCAATGATAAGGATAAAAGAATGCTTAAATCTTAAGACCAATCAATCAATGCATACAACCCATGCTATACTTATATATATATACCATGTTCGGATAGGGAATAAGATTAGCATAAATTTTGAAATCATTAACATGGGACGTGTATCCTTGCCGTTCAGAATTCATCCATGGTCTATACGGGGTCAGTGCCACCTGCAGAAAGGGATATGATGTGTGTTTTCTGTATATGCAAGAGGGAATATGAGATGACTAGTAAATCTCAAGGAATATAAGAGCACCATCATGCAGATGGTCACTATGCCAACTTCATACCGGCAAATCATGAGTTGCTAGCTTTGTCCCCCTTGGTACCTCTTCCTTCCAAGACTTGGCTTACTATCCACTTTAAATCCCAATTAAAACCATGCAAACAAAATCAACCATTTAGTCAATTTCTTACCCAAGGAACATCATTGGTATCGTTATATCAACACTACTTGAATGTATACACATGCCATTATCCTTATCAATCAACCTTTAATATGATTTTAGTGCTCTTTCCCATCGTCCAACAAGGACACTCATTTATCATAGGATTTAGGATTCGAACCCATTTTAATCATGTAAACCATGAAAGATTTTGTTTAAACCATTTTGTGGCCAACAAGGCCTTTGTAAAACCATTTGGAAACCATTCATTCTCATTAAGCCACTGTCTTAGTTCAAAACACCATCAAGATGTGACTACTAATTTCTTTAATACACTTTCACAAACATCTTATGGGAACACCTTTAAAAAGATAAAAAACAATGTAAAAACATTAAGATTAGGGTTCCCCATGACCGATGTGTTAAACCAATATCAAAAAGCACACAAATATGAAAACCATCTCCAAAAACATGTGAAAACATTATTTATATCAAGATAAACAATTCTCTACAATACACATTAAAACCCTCAACATTGGATTTCAGGACCACCATTTAAGAATAAAAATAAATGTTCAAACACAGGATATTTTCAAACCAATAATGTGGGAAGAGTTAAATGCCTTATAGAAGATGATTCATGGAGAGATTTTTGGTCTTCAAGCCTCTAGAAGGACACCTCTGGAAACCCTAGCTTCAATCTTGACAGAGATGTTTTAGAGTGTTTTGGAATGTTTTGATCTTTTATAGGTGAAGAATTAAGGGCCAAATAAAGTTATAAGTCATCGGTTACAAGTGTTTAGGCGTGGGATATGTCCAAAATGTCCACATTTTAAAAGATGAAAAATGCGCCTTGGAGTGTACGACTAACCTCCTTGACCCGTATCCTAACTAGTAATCTAGGCTTCACCGTGGACCCCTAAGTTGTTCAACCTAAGATCATGCTAATATAACTCATACCTTAGGGTATGAATTGTACCATAATTTGTACCTTGAGCTGTACCTTGGATAGATTCAACTAGGCTATGCATATGGCGTCATATGACTAGACAACATACTTCCCATACTACGACATATGACTTGGGAGAGGTTAAACCATACCTTGGACAGAATGTAACCCCACTACACTTCCTATCATATGACTGAGAGGACCCCAAGTCATATCCTAGGGTACAACTAGTACCCTTAAGTTGTACCTTGCGTAGAAACTTCAACTAAGGGAATTTTTTTAAGGGTTGAAAGCCTAGGTGTTTAAATCTTCCCCAACTTAGATCATTCCTACTTGAATGATAGTTAAGGCAAGAACAAGCAAGAGTTAACACATCATAGTGCACCAAGCTAACTTTTAACAAAGTTACAAAACAAAGACATACAACAAGGATTAGACACATTTCCTGATCATCATCGCTCAACCATTTATCCAATTGACTTTGGAACTCGAACCCATAGTCTATGAAACCATTATCTTAATCATAAATTAGGGACTTAATTCCATTTTCCATATCAAAAACATAAATCATGTTAAGGAGATTGACGCATAACTTAAGCATGAGTTTCCTTAATGGAAAACAAATGCGGGTACTTGGACTTCATGTCCACTTTTTTCTCGCAAGTAGCTTCCTTGGACTTTTTCTTCCTCCATAGGACCGTCACCGTAGGTACCTCTTTTGTTTGCAGTAGGAAAACTTGACATCTAAGATCCATACAAAGACTTCCTCATAGGAAAAACCATTGAAATACCAACGTTTTTTAAGGTAACAACTAATGAAGGGTCACCTACACATTTATACAACATGGACAAATGAAATACCGGATGGATAAAGCTCAAACAAGAGGGTAACTCAAATTCATTGGCAACATTACCAACCCTCTTTACGATCAAATAAGGACCAACATAGTGGGGACTAAACTTTCCCTTCTTAGTAAACTGCATCACCCCCTTCATGGCAGATACCTTCAAGAATACCAAATCGTCAACATTAAACTCAAAATCCCTACGCCTTACATTTCTATATGACTTTTGATGACCTTGAGCAGCTTTTAACCTATCATGAATAACTTTCACCTTTTCCAAGGCCTGGTCAACCAAATCTAGGGCAAGTAATTTTCCATCACCAACTTCATACCACCCAATAGGAGAATGACATCTCCAACCATATAATACCTCAAAAGGAGCTGTGTCAATTCTAGCATGATAGCTATTATTATTGGAGAATTCAATCAAAGTAAAATGTCCATAGCAAGTACCACCACAATCAGTAACACAACCACATGACATAACTTTTAATTTCTTAAATGTCCTTTCCACTTGTCCATCTATCTAAAGGTGGAAAGGGGTACTAAGGCACAACTTAGTCCCTAAAACTTTCTGAAACAACTTCCAAAAGTGAGATCAGAATGGAGTACAATGATCTAAGATGATGGAAGCCAGAGCACTATGTAACTTGACAATTTCAGCAAGATATGACATAGGATAATCCTCCCCCATATAACTTGTCCTCATTAGCAAGAAATAAGTGAACATGGTAATTCCATCCACAATAACCTAAATTGAATCATATTTATTCTGAGACCAGGTAAGATTAGTAATGAAATCCATATCAATCATCTACCACTTACATTCGGGAAACTCAATCTCTTGGTACAAACCCTCAGGAGTTAAGTGCTCAATATTCACTTGTTGGAACAACATATACTTAGCCACATCTCACTTTATATTATTCTACCAAAGAAACTCCTTACGAACATTTTCTAGAACTGAGATAAATAGTATAACAAGATCCACGAGCCTCGGCCATAATCCTTTCCCTAAATCCATCGACATTAGGAACACATAAGCTACCTTGGTACCTCAAGATACCATCACTACCAACGACAAAATCAATAACCTTTTTTCACCAATACTACTCTTAATCTTCATCAAATCAAGATCCAACACTTGTTTTTCCTTTATCACAACCGCAAGAGATGATTGCTATGCCATATCCACGAATACACCACCATCCTCAGAGTCCGTGAGATGAACTCCAAGATTAGCCAAATGGAGAATGTCCTTCACCAACTCTCGCTTATTCTCTTTCACAAGAGCTAGACTCCCCATGGATAACCTGCTAAGAGCATTAGCAACTACCTTAGATTTACCTTGATGGTAATGAAGGCTCGTATTATAGTCCTTTAGAAACTCAATCCATCTCCTTTAACTAAGATTCAACTCCTTTTGAGTGAACAAATAATGTAGGTTCGTCTGATCAGAAAATATGGCAATATGAACCCCATAGTGATAATAATGCCAAATCTTCAATGTAAATACCACGGTGAATAACTCCAAATCATGAGTAGGGTTGTTTTTCTTAAGAATTTTCAAATTCCTAGAAGTATAGGACACCATCCTACTATGTTGTATCAACACACAACCAAAACCAATACGAGAAGTATCAAAATACACTACAAAACCATTAATACCCATAGACAAGGTTAAAATTGGAGTCGAAGTTAATTTATCCTTTAACTTCTCAAAACTACCCTCACACGCATCTGACTATAAGAACTTAACATTTTTCTGGGTCAACTTATTCAATACAGCTACTATAGTGGAAAAACTTTCAACAAATATCCTATAGTCACCGTCTATATCAAGGAAGCTTTGAATATTCATTGGAGTTGCTGGTCTAGGAAACTTCTTAACAACAACCATGTTTTGTTGATCCATCATGATCCCGTTACTAGAGATAATATGACAAATAAAATGTCATAGCCTTCAACCAAAACTCAAACTTAGAGAACATAGAATACAAATGATGATCCTTCAAGGTCTGCAACACTTCACGAATGTGATCGACATGACCCACCACACTCTTAGAATTGACCAAGATCTCATCAATAAAGATAAGGATAAGCAACTATAAGAATGAATGGAAGACCCTATTCATCAAGTCCACAAATGTTGTCGGGGAATTGGTCAACTTAAAGTCATAACTAGGAGCTCATAGTGACCATACAGATTCTTGAAGGCAGTCTTAGTGATATCCAATTGTCTAATCTTAAGATGATGATTACCCGACTTAAAGTCAATCTTAGAGAAACCCTTCTTACACTGAAGTTGATCAAACAAATCATCGGTCCTAAGAAGAGGATACTTATTCTTTATGGTCACCTTTTTTCAAATGACTATAATCAATGCATATTCGAAGAGGACCATCTTTCTTATGAACAAACAATTTGGGGGTGCCCCAAGGAGACACTATAGGATATATTAAACCTTTATCTAAGAAATCATTCAGTTATTCATTAAGTTCCTTCACCTCCATAGTAGCCATTCTATACGAAGGGATAGAGAAATTATGAGTCTCCGAAACAAGATCATTCCCCAAATCAATTTCCCTATTTGGAGAAATATAAAGAAAGTTATTGGAAATGACCTCTAAGAACGTAGTAACCATGGGAACAGATTCTAGAGAAGGACCTTTCGAGTTTGAATCTTTTAATCGGACCAAATGATACAAAGCCCTTTCGAAATAAACTTTTGTGCTCTAAGATATGAAATGAACTTCCCCTAAGGCACTAAAGAACCCCCTTCCCATACAATTACCAGCTCATTAAGAAAGTTAAATATGATCATAAAGGCTCTACAATATAAGGTAGCATAGCACGAATGTAACCAATCTTTCCTCATTATAACATCAAAATCAATGATATCTAACTCTATCGAGTCTAAAAGAGTTTCTCTACCAGTAATAGATACAACACACCCTATAGACTTTTTTAACAACCACAGAGTCTCTTACAAGGTTAGAAATAGAAAAAGGAACAGACATACATTCAAGACCAAAACCAAAATGAATAGTCAAAAATGAGGTTAGATGCAACAAAGTGGACCCTGGATCAAGTAAATAATACAAATCAATAGATAAAAGTTTCAACATACCCATAACGACATCTGGAGATGCCTCAGAATCTTGGCTACACACAAACACATATAATAGATTCTGACTAGTTCTGATACCAGAAGTAAAAGTAGAAGCGGAAATTGCTCTCTTTGGGGCAAGAGTAGATGAAGAGCCAATAGCGACCTTGTTATCCTTAGAAGCCATCCTAGCAGGATAATCATCATACATATAACCACTCCGATGATAAGAAAAACACTTGTTTCTCTCTTTCACACAGAATCCATAGTGTAAAATTCCACAAAATCTACAAGAAGGGCGAGATAGAGTTGAGTGGCCCCACTATCCTGAGATTAGGCAGCCATTCTTTAAAATCCACCATCAAACTGAGATGGATGATCACCCGATTATTTTATGTAAGGAGAACAAGTAGAGGAAGAAACCAAAATCCTTTAATTTCTTTGACCACTTACCACTCTCTCTACCGCTTTGCTGATAAGGCCAAAATTTCCTTTCCTATCTTTTACTAAACTCAGCCTATCTCTTTTTCTATTTCTCCACTTATTGTATATACATACCAATTGAGAGATGTCAATGTCTTTGAATAACAAAGACACCTTGATCTTAAGGACTAACTCATGGGATAGTATCAATGCAAACTTAAGCATCCTAACCCTCATACAAGAAATCATTTCAGTAGTATACCTAGAGAACTGATAAAATTTAAAGGCATACTACTTAACGGACATCCTACCTCGCTTTAAATTTATAAACTCTTTCACTTTTGCTTCCCTAAAATCTTAATGAATGAAGAGGTCTAAGAATGCACTAGAGAAATTCTCCCACATGACAATACTAGTATCCTTAACTTTTGATTATTCTTACTATTCCTACCATTCGTACACTATACATTTGAATTGGTAGGAAGCAAAATCAACACCTTCAACCTTTGAAGCATGCACAATTTGGAAGATCATCTCTATTTTATTAATGAAACTTTAAGTATCCACATCAACCTCAGTATTACTAAACATAGGAGATTGAAATATCATGAACTGGCCAACCCTTGCATCCTCGAAAGATAGAGTGACCGGAGCACCATGATCAAGCTATAAAGCCACCAACTATTTCAATAGAGTGATGGAAATATGGAACTCAACATTGGTAGCATCCTCTTAAGGTGAATGAGAAAGAGGACTAGATAGAATTGGTGAAGCTCTAAGACCATCAAGTAGCAGACTAGTAGATCGAGTATAAAATGGAGCGAGTCCCGTCAAAATCATTCCTAGTAGGAATGAAAGGGTTTGCAGGAACTTCAGATCTTATTAGAGGAATGATCTGAAGGATGATCAAATGAAAATCAAAAAGATCTAAGATCCTAAACCGTATAGCTCAAAATAAGACAACAAAAAGGCACATTCCTAAATTCCTCATAGCCTCTCTTTTATTAGTAGTGCATTCTACACACCCATAAAGAAGACTCTACTTGGCACGACTTTGTGGACACTAAATTAACCATGAACCTAGGATCTAATACAAAATTGAGACAACCAAAAATTAGGCCTTGTCATAATGGGCATCTCAAGTTCAACAAAGGACCAGAGATCTCTCTGTTGGCCTAACATAACTATCACAACAAACAACAAATGTCGGATGAACTCTAATCATATAGTAATATAGCATAAAAAAGATTAATAAACATAACTTAAGAACATCTAATCATTCCATTTATATTCGCATAGAACATCAAACTTACCCAAATCCACAGTCATCCACAAAGCCTCTACAAATCTAAAGTCAATAATATATTGGGACAAGCCCCAACAATATCCAAAAGAAGTCTATGACATAAGGTAAGAAGACAACAAAATATGTGCCTTCCAAAGTATGGAAGTTCACCACTTCAATGTCAATACTCAAACTACCCAAACACCTGATCGCTATGCAGGAAGAGAGGAAAAAGGTTTTTCACCTGTGTCACATAGGTAAACAACGTCCATAGATGGTTAGCGGTTGGAATGCTAGCATGTAACTCAAGGATAAGGATAAAAGAACTCCAATAGTTTAACATTACTAAATCAAAGCATATAACCCATGGTATACATATATATACATACAACGCTAGGATAGGAAATAATATTCGCATGAACATTGAAATCATTAACCTAGAATGTTTAGCCTTGCCATTAAAAATTAACCCATTGGCTATATAGGGTCAGCGCCACCTGCTGAAAATGCCCTGACGCGTGTTTACCATATGAGCTGGAAAGAATATAAGATGAATAGTACATATCAAAGAGTATAAGAATGATATCATGCACATGGTCACTATTACTAACCTCACACCTGCAAATCAAGAGTTTCAAGCTTTGGTCCCTTTGGGACCTCTGTCTTTCATAGCTTAGATAAACATCCTGCTTTAAGGCCCAATTTAAAATCTTTCACACACAACTTACTATTTAGTCAACTTCCTACGCAAGGCACGTCATTGGTATCGTCATACTAACACTACATGCAAGTATACATATGTCATTACCCTTATCAATCCACCATTTATATAAATTTAGGGCTCTAGCCTATTGACCAACAAAGACACTATCTATGGTTTAGGGATTAAAACCAATTTTAATTAATTAAACCAACAGATTTATGTTTAAATAATTTCATGGCCAACAAGACCTTTACAAAACCATTTTACAAACCATCATACTCATTAAACTATTTCCTTAGTTCAAAAAGCCATTAATATATGGCTAATACTTTCTTTAAGATATTTTTCATAAACACCTTGTGGGAACACTTTTAACAAGACCAAAACTAGTGTAAAAACCATTAAGATTAGGGTTACCTATTACCCTTGTACTAAACCAAAATAAACAAGAACCCATATCTGTAAACCATCACCAAAAACATGTGAAAACATTATTTAAATCAAGAATAAACAAGATTCAACAATACATATCAAAACCCTCAAAATTGGATTTCAAGACTATAATTTAAGAATCAAAATTATTGTTGAAACATATGATATTTGAAAAATAGCAATGAGGAAATAGTTACATGAATTATACAAGATAATTCACAAAGAAATTCTTGCTCTTTAAGCCTCTAGAAGGACACCTCTTGAAACCCTAGCCTCAATGGTTATTGAGAAGTTTTGGAGAGTGTTTTGGAATATTTTGAAGTTATATATATAAAGAATAAAGGTCCAACTATGCTTATAAGTCATGGGTTATAGGGTTTAGGGGTGGAAAATGTCTAAAATATTTGTAGCTTAAAAGCTAAATATTGTTCCTAGGAGGGTACGACTCACCTTCTTGACCCAGACTCTAGGCTATGAGTAGTACCCTAACTCATAACCTAGGTTTCACCATGGACCACAAAACTGTTCAACATACCACCATGCTAAGATAACTCATACCTTAGGTTAGGAATGGTACCCCAAACCATACATTTATCCATATGTTGGACATATTCAACTAGGCAAAGAATATGGCATCATACACTAGGCAACATAGACCCATACCCCAACATATAACTTAGGAGAGGAAACATCATAGAATAGATAGAACGTAACCTCCACTACACTACCTAACATATGAGTAAGAGGACCCTATGTAGTATCCTAGGGTACGACTAGTGCGTTTGAGTCGTACCTTGCCCAGAAACTTTAACTAAGGGAATTTTTATAAGGGTTCAAAGCCTAGGTGTTTTATAAAGCAGCTATGTGGTGAATAGTATTCTAATAAATGACTATAATAACATGATGGCTAGGAATCTAATAGACTAGTTAACGATCCTTGTTTAACAAATAACTAGTGGTTAATATGTATTGACTATAAGTGGATAATAATGCTAATAGTATGGAATATGGTTGTATAGTCAAGGTTGGTAACTACTGAGAGTTTGGTAAAATATTTGATTGGTGATTAATGTGGAATATGGTTGAATAAGGATGAGATTTTGATACATTGTTGGTTAAGTTCGTTATTAATATTTCTCTTGGGTGTTCTCTCTAATAGTGTAAGATGTTGTGATGAGTTCTTTATTTGATGCACTAATTGGCATATGGGAGTGAACTTTGAATGTGTTTTTTATTGTGAATATAATTGATGATATATTATGGTTTTAAATTTTCTAGTACTTATGCCTGACGATATTGGCATGTGTTGATGCCTTATGTTATACTATTTTTCAAATTTTATTACTTATTATGTTCAATGATGATGGAGATAATTTAGTTTTGATTTTGTATGTTGACTTAGTTATGATTATTTTACATTATATCATCTTTATATCATGACTTCGCTTCATTGGACGATGATGCCTAATGAGTACCTATTGTTTTGGTACCCATACGACACTTTTATACCTTTTTGCGTAAATTTAAGTATGAGTTGCCATTGTTGACTCGAGTTTGTATGGTGTTGAGATTTCGGATATAGGTTGAGCGCTTAGAGTTTGAGTAGCCCATTTCCTTCTATATCGTTGTTATTAAAACTTTTGTTTGTTTGTTTGTTTATTTACCTATAGTAGAACACTATTTATTTATAACTTGTGCTCATTGAATTTGGCCTATATGGGAATTTCTTACCTAATTGACCCTTTTTATTATATACGAGTTATGGTATTGGGTTACCTATAAGAAGGAATTAATGAGTGCCATCATCACACGCATATCATGTTGTGACAAATTGGTACCAGAACAAGGTTTCACTGGTATTGTTGGTATAAGAGCAAGTATCTAGTAGAGTCTTTCAGATCAAAATATTGACATCCATTTCCTACCTTTAGGAGGCTATGGGACATTATTAGGAGTTCTTCACTTCATTCACTCATATCGTACTAAGATTCTAAGTTGGTTTTTAGAATATTCCCTTGACATTACTCTTTTGAAATGAACAGGACACGTGCAACCACTATACGAGATGAGGATCCTGAGATTGATTCCAGGAATCCTAATCCTATTTGTGTATCACCTACAGGTTAAGGATAGCCTCGTGTTATGTCCCCAACTAGGTTCCAAGATAGTCTGCCTTAGCCAAATCCTATTCCTACACTTGAGACAGAGAATATTTTGCCACCACTAGTGATTGTCAAGGAACCAGCCTAGGCTCTACCAAGTTATATTCCCTCTTCATTTCCTAGATATTCCTTGTCTTATCATTTGGATATTGTTGGTGATGTGTCATCTAATGGTGCAAAGTCTACTGATAAAAGTGCTACTGGGGAGTGGGCACAGCTTATATCTTTGCCTCCCAGATTTTTGGTTCCTCTAGTATCGGTAGTTGTTCAGTCGATAGCTACTCAACCAAATGTCACCTATACTTCAATATCTTATAAGAAATATAAGATGTTGGGTTGCTTCTTAAGGTTGGGTCCACCTAGGTTGTAACACCCTGATTTTCTGAAGTTGAATGCTATACGGTGCTTATGACCCCGAAGGACCATAAGCTAACCCAATAATGATGTCTGTACCTCTACACTACATAATATACAGGTAAAATATGTAAAACATAAACAATAGGACATATGGTTCAACTGAATAAAGTGTCTGACAAAACATAACATCCATATGTGTGACAAATACCAAAAACAATTGAAGTCTTAATCAAATCAGAACTAAATCTGAAAGCCTCTAAATATTGTCTGAAATAAAGAGTTGAATGAACTTGTCTCCAACTAACTCTATCTAACAAAACTAATCTGAAATAATGAATGAAATAAAATAATATCATCCTCGGATAGATGAGGACTCACTGTCACTCTACGTACTGGAATGCTACCGCTACTACACATCTGGAACTTGTGACTCTGAGCCTATGGTATAACATAAAAGAAAGAAGTATAACACAAATACATTAGTACAACTAAAAGTACAGAGTATACGAGTGGGGTAGGCTAAATCCAAAAGGGTTTACATGGATGAGCAATACTAACTAACTAATATAAATGAGAGAGTGCAAGCATGCATACATAGTAACTGAGATCATGAATAAGTGATATCTGGATTTGTATGCTAATACATGGTTTATTAATATCCAACTTGACTGATGCTAGAATTTTGAATACATGGATAATTCTGTCTGACAGTCTTAAATCTGAGAGAACTACCTGAGTTCCGAACTATGACTGAATTGACTGTATCTGACAGTCCTGATATCTTGAAAAACTATCTGAGTTCTTTTACTGAGACTGATACTGAAACTAATAGAGGTAGTTTTTAACCAACATACCCTAAATGTGCTATAATAGCTAAGCTGGGGTCTAATTTGTGCCTTGATTGGAAGGTTGTCTATACAGAACCACCGGTACAAACAGTTGTGAGTGACCCTTAGCTGGCAGGTACTCGAATGAAAATGGTAGGAACCCTAAACTGATAGGTTAGTCCACCTCATCAACGCTAATCTAATAGGTTAAGATATCTCAATGTACACTGGCTATGTAGTTCTGGAACACAAGGATGACTGTTAAGAATCACACTCTAAACTGGCAGGTGAGTTCCATTCTTTGGGTTCACTCTATGCTGACTTCTACTCCCATCTGACGGGACTGAACATGATTTAACTGATGGTACATGGACTGAGTAAATGACTTATGTTGAATGACAGAATAGTACTACTATCTGAGAATTTATTGAGATCATGACATTTCTGAGATTTCCTGAGTTCCATGACTGACTGAGTTCTATAGATCATGGCTTGACTGAGATTATTGTGATAAGGTGATATGGCTCTAGGCACATAGCTATATTTTTTGATTATAAGTACCCCCAGGACTCTATTGAAGGAAACTAACACACTTAACTAACTTGATCATAAAATAAATAGAGTCCACAATTCACCATATCATAAGTAAGGAATTTCAAACTAAGCATAGTTCTCTTCATCTTACATATGGAAGGGAAATTCATAAAACATGTGTACATTTTCATATCTTCAATATTATGCTCAATCCATATCACAACAATGATACATATCAATCATGTGGAATTCATGTGAAATCATAAAGCATAGAGCATGGACTTGTCATTTAAGGACTAATAAATCATAGGACACGAATCTTATCACCTTACGCATTTTATCAATCATAGGTGTGTTATCATAAAGTTCCCCATTTTAAACCACATAAGGTTTATGGATTTCAACTAATGAAACATAACTTTATGAAAACACCTTTAGATACATCTTGAAACTTAAACAACAATCATCAACATGTACATGGACATATCACAACAAGACAATAACAAAATAATATTTAAAACATGCTTCATAAGATCTATAAATGAAATGGGTCCATAGATGAATACTAAGCATACCTTAGATGGAAGATTCGTCAAAATTTAAGCTGAAATCCTTTGAATATTAAAGCTCTTTTGAAAACCTATGGGGTTATTGAGAGAATTTTGAGAAAATAGAGTATAATATGGTTGGATTGGGGCTAAATTCTTTTTTTGTGGCATATATAGGTGTGGAAAAATATTCAAAATACCCCTCAAGATGCGTCATTTAATTTCTGTGGAAATTACCTGATTTGGGCCACTGGAACGATGCAGAGATATTGCGTTGCAACATATTTGTGACCTAGAAACTCACCGCGATGTGGTGGAATCATTGAGAGACACTTGAAATTAAAAACTATGATTTTGGATTATGGAGCGATGTGCCACTAAATGAAATGACGTAGCTGAAACATTAAATCGCCATATCTTCTTCACCGGGTGTCCGTTTACAAATTTGGTATCGATGGAAAGCTTACTCAAATCTCTAAAATTTAAAGGGTATAAATATTCCACAATACCACCCATAAACTAAGTATGATCATTCAAAGATGACCTATGTGAAATCACGCATGAAAACTTAGTGGATTCAGAAGTTGTTAGCTTGGCTTACTCTAAGTAACTCTTATGAACATGCTTAACACATCATAAGCTATATTATCACTAGGATACTCATCCTAATTCATGTACTAAAATATGAATCACAATAACGGAGGTTTCATGTGTAGGAGCAATAGTTTATTTTCTAGCTTAGAAATATATGGGGTATTACAATATCTCCCCCTTGGAAACATTCGTCCTTGAATGAGACTGATTGAAACAGGGAGAGACGATAAACTGGGGTACGTACAATGCATACACTACTTGAACATGATCTCATGATGGACATGACTGATAAGCTTAACATATCATGCTGGACATGGATATCTAATGCATAAGTAACTGATTTATTCATGCATAACAGGGATATATGATAACTGAGTTCTCCCCATGAGAAGGCATATTTGATGCATGATTATACAATAGACTGATACATGAATGCATGACTGAATATGCAATGGTACTTGATACCATATTTGTGATTAAATAAGAGTATAAACTGAATACCAAGTTGTATAGAATTCTCAACGGGAAACTAAATAAGCTTAGGGATAACTATTACCTTAAGCTTGATCTGGATTGTTGGAGAAGAGGTGAGGATACTTGGTATGTATGTCTGCTTCTTCTTCCCAAGCAGCTCCCTCAACAGACTGATTTTGCTAAAGAACTTTGACTAAAGGGACTTCTTTGTTCCTCAGTCTACGAGTCTGATAGTCTAGAATTTCAACCAGAATTTCCTCGCAGGAGATACTATTCTGAATGTCAATGCTATGAATAGGGACTATGACTGATGGATAACCTATACACTTCTTGAGCAAAGAGACATGAAAGATTAGATTAACAGAGGCTAGATCTGAAGGCAATTTGGGCTCATAAACTACCTTGCCTAAACTACTGAGAATCTTGAAGGGATCGACATATCGAAGGCTGAGGTTTCCTTTCTTGTTAAATTGCTTCACTCACTTCATGGGAGAGAACTTTAGATAGATATATTCACTAATCTTGAACTCGATATCCTTACTGTGCATATTTGTATAGGTTTTCTATTGTCTCTGAGTAGCCCAAAGTCTTTCCATGATCAACTAGACTTTGTCTAAGAGGTCGAATTATATGTCAGGCCCTATGACTGAGGCCTCACCAACTTCGAACCACCCAATTGGATATCTGAACCACCTACCATAGAGAGCATCAAATGGAGCCAGTTTAATATTAGAATGATAACTATTGTTGTATGCAAACTCAATAAAAGGAAAGTGATTATGCCAACTTCCCTTGAATTCAATGGCACACCCCTTAGCATATTTTCAAGAGTCTGAATGATCCTTTTTGTTTGACCATTTGTCTGAGGATGAAAAGTTGTACTGAGATGAACTTGGGTACCAAGACCCTTTTGGAGTGCCTTCCAGAAGTGAGAGGTGAATTGGGTACCTCTGTATGAGATGATAGATAATGGACCATCGTGTAATCTGACCAACTCCCTGATGTAGAGTTTTGCATAATCCTCGGAGGAATAAGAGGTATGGACTGGAAGAAAATGAGCTGACTTGGTCATTCTATCAACAATATCCCAAACTGAATTATGCTGATGATGAGTTCGAGGCAAACCCATCACAAAATCTATGTTCGCTTCTTCCCACTTCCAAGTAGGAATGGTGAACTCCTGCATAGAACCACTAGGTATCTGATGTTCTATCTTAACCTGCTAACATATAGGGAAATTAGCCATAAATTCTACAATATCTCTCTTTATCCCACTCAACTAATAGAACTCCTATAGGTCGCAGTACATCTTAGTGGCCCTGGTTGAACAGAGTATCATGCACCATGTGCTTCCGCAAGAATTTTCTACCTTATGTCATCTATGTCTGGAACACAAAGATGACCTTGATAATGAAAACCGCCATCTCCCCCTTGGGAAAAAACCTCTATTTTATAATTCTGAACTGACTATTTTAGATTGACAAGGATACGATCCTTATCTTGGTTTTCTTTCACCTTGGATACTAGAGATAATTATTAACTACTTTGAACACTTTCACCGCTCTCTGAAGAATCAACTAAGAGAATGCCTAGTATGGAAAGTTGGTGGACTTCCTGGACTAACTTCTTCTTACTATCATCAACATGAGAAATTCTTCCCATAGAGAGTCTACTGAGAGCGTCGTCTACTAAATTGGCCTTGCCCGAATGATAGAAGACAATCATGTCATAATCTTTCAATAGCTCTAACCACCTTCTCTAACAAAGATTAAGATCTTTTTGAGAAAATAAATACTGAGGTCTCTTATGATATATGAAGACATCTACATGAACATTGTAGAGATAATGCCTCCAAATCATTAAGGAAAATATTACGGTGCTAACTCAAGATCATGAGTAGGATAATTTTTTTCATGGGCTTTAAGTTGTCTGGAGACGTAGGATATGAACTTACCATGCTTCATGAGGACACAAAACCATCTGATCTATCCAAAAGAGCTAGAACTGGAGCTGAGGTTAGTCGATTTTTCAATTCTTGAAAACTCCTCTTGTAAGGATATAACCACTTAAACTTGACCTTCTTATGAGTCAATCTGTACATGAGGGATGGAATAGAAGAAAATCCCTAAACAAACAATCTATAATAGCCAGCCAAACCCAACAAACTCCTAATATCTAATGGAGTTATGGGGTGAGGCTAGTTTCTTACCACTTCAGTCTATTGAGGATCTACTCTAATGCCATCACCAAAAATGATATAGCCAAGAAATGCTACTGACCTTAGCAAAAATTCACACTTACTAAATTTGGCGAATATCTAGTGATCTCTGAGAGTCTAAAGAACAATCCAGAGATGGTTTGAATGATCATGCTCTGTGTTGAAATAGACCAGGATATCATCTATGAAGACTATGATGAACATGTCCAAGTGCTACCTGAACACACGGTTCATCAAGTCCATAAAAGCGGTTGGGTCATTGGTAAGACCAAAGGACCTAACTAGAAAATATAAGTGATCATACCGAGTATGGAAAGGTACCTTCGAGTTGTCACATTCTCTGACTCTGTGATGATGATAGCCTGATCAGAGGTCTATCTTTGAGAAATAACTGGCACCCTGAATTTTGTCAAACAAGTCATCGTTCCTCAGAAAAGGATACCTATTCTTGATCGTAACTTTGTTGAGATGATGGTAATCAATAAATATCCTGAGAGAATCGTCTTTCTTGAGCACGAATAAGGCTGGTGCACTCCTAAGGGAAATATTGGGTCTAATGAATCCCTTATCTAAGAGATCCTTCAATTGATCTTTCAGTTCTTTGAGTTCTACTGGTGCTATTCTGTATGGGAGAATAGAAATAGGCTGAGTATCTAGAATAAGGTCAATGACGAAGTCTATTTCTCTTTCTGTAGGAATGCCTAGAAGATCTTCAGGAAAGATATCTGAATATTTGTTAACCACTACAACTGAGTCAAAGCTTGGAGATTCGGAACCAGAGTCTTTAACATGAACGAGATGATCAACATATCCCTTAGAAATCATTTTCCTTGCCCGAATGTAGGAAACAAGCTGACCCCTGAAAGACAAAGTACTACACTTCTACTATAGGACGGGCTTATTTGGTAACTAAAACTTAACTATCCTATTTATGTAGTCGACTATAGCATAGAAGGATTGAAGTCAATCCATGCAGAGAATGACATCAAGATCAGTTATCTCTAACTTGACTAAATCTACTGACGTGGCTTTTTGAAATATCATAACCAGGTAGTCTCTGTATACCCGCTGAGCTATGATGGTTTTACCCTTGGGGGTAGAGATTGAAAAGGGCTCTGCTAAAATTTTTGGACTGATTCTAAAATCGCCTGCTATATAAGGAGTAAGAAAAGACACGGATGCACTTGGATCTAAAAAAACATACACATGAACTTGAACAATCTACAACATACCAGTAATGACATTAGGAGAATTTTTATGATCCTATCGAGTATGAAGTGCATAGAGTTTGTTTGGGCGTTGCCCACTAGTAGTATTAGAAGTGGCACCTCGCTGATTTGGCCAACCAAATTAGGTAGTGGAATGATTTTGCTAACCCTATAGACCTGACTTTCCAAAACCAAAATAAACAACGCTACCAGCTTTATAGGTACCCTTGTGGTTCTTACCACAAGTCTGACATAGGGGATTAGTTCGGGAACTGCTAATACTGCCCTGAGACTTAGAGCCTGGTTCTCGATCTCTGTTGACGTCTTTGAATTTTGGCACTGGGGCACTGGGGAGAAAAGATCTGGTACTCCTGGCTTCAAACAAAACAACGAACAGTTTTCTCCCTCTGATTTGTATGGAGTGAAACTAAAACTGTCTGATCTTGATCTTTTATTCTACCTCTCCCTAGTCCTAATCTTCTGCTCCTTTATTTGCTGAGCATGGGTCATGATCCTAGCTAAATTCATATCACTATTCAGCATTGCAGACCTACACTCATTTACCATGCTATTATTTACTCCTGACATAAACTTTCTTATCTTAGCCCTGTTATCTGTAACCACATAAGGGGCATATCTGGCTAGTTGAGTAAATTTGAGAGAATAATATTTAACTATCAAATTTCCCTACCATAGGTTGATGAACTCAAGAACATTTTCCTCCCTCAACTCTTGGGGAAAGAATCTGCCTAAGAAAGTCTTGACAAATTCCTCCAACTCAAAAGGATGTGCATCCTATAACCTCTCAGACTTCCACTACTTATACTAAGTATGAGCCACATCTTACAATAGGTATGCGGCTAACTTGGCACTCTAATAAAAAGTAACTCCTATGATGTCTATGAATATCTGGAATTGGTCAATGAATTTCTAAGGGTCTTTACCAGACTTAGACCTGAAGAAATAAGGAGGGTTCATTCAGGCAAAGTCCCAAATACTAGCTGTGGCTGAGTTGACCACTGGATTAGCTGGAATAACTGGTGGCCGTTCATTTTGGGTAGCCATAACTAATCAATTGTGGTGAATATGGCCCTAAACTCTGCATGAGAAACATGTTCGCCGAAAGGATCTTTGGGCTGAGAAGCTGGCTGGTTTCTTCTCTTTGTAGGCATATTTTGAAATCTGAGAATAACAAATTAGACTTAGAGTTTAACTTGAGAATATTCTCACTAGAACAACATGAATACTGAAAAAGGGAAACTATTCCTAAAACATCTCATAGCCTCCTGCACATAAATGTGGCGCACAATACACCCATGCACAAGACTCTACTACATGTGGCTTTAAGACTTTAAAGGACTCTAATAAACCTTAGGCTCTGAACTGGAATGCTACACGGTGATTATGACACTGAAGGACCATAAGCTAACCCATGACTAATATCTATACTTGTACACTGCATAATATAAATGTAAAATAAGGAAAACATAAATAATAGTCCATAAGGTTCAACTGAATAAAGTGTCTGACAAAACGTAACAGCCATATGGGTGACAAATACACAAAACAACTAAAGTTGAATCAAATCTGAACTAAATCTGAAAGCCTCTAAATACTGTCTGAAGTAAGGAGTTAAAGGAACATGTCTCCAACTAAATCTGTCTAACAAAACTGAACTGAAATAATAAATGAAATAAAATAATATCATCCTTAGATGGATGAGGACTCACTACCACTATCCATATTGGAATTATACTGCAACTGCGGATATGGAACTCCTCACTCTGAGCCTATGATGTAACATAAAAGAAGGAACCATAGCTCAAATGCATTAGTCCAACTGAAAGTATAGTGTATACGAGTAGGGTAGGCTTAATGAAAAAGGGTTTAGATGCATGAGCAATCTTAACTGATTGAGTAATATGAATATGATAGTAAAAGCGTGCATATATAGTAGCTAAGATCGTGAATATATGATATCTGGATCTATACGCTAATACACAGTTTACTGATATCCAACATGACTGATACTAGAATTATGAATACATGGATGACTGTGCTTGATAGTCTTGAATATAAGGGAACTACCTGAGTTCCATACTATGACTAAATTGACTGTCTTTGACAGTCCTGATATCTTGAAGATCTATCTTACTTCTTTTACTTAGACTGATACTAAAATTAGGAGAGGTAGTTGTTTATCCAACACACCCCAAATGCACTATAATAGTTGAGCTGGGGTCCAATCTGTGCCCTGATTGGAAGGGTGTCAATACCCACCACCGATAAGGACAGTTGTGAGTGATCCTTAGCTGGCAGGTACTCGAATGAGAATTATAGGAACCCCAAACTGACAGGTTAAGCAACCTCATCAACCCTAATTTGAAAGGTTAAGATGTCTCAACCTATACGGCTACGTAGTTCTGGAACACAATGATAACGGCTAAGAATCACACCCTAAACTGGCAGGTGAGTTTCCATCATTAGGTTTACTCGGTGCTGACTTCTACTTCCATCTGACGCGATTAAACATAATTTAACTGATGATACATGGATTGAGTAACTTACTTCCGTTGACTGATGGAATAGTACTACTATCTGAGAATTTATTGAGATCATGAGATTTCTGAGATTTCCAGAGTCACATGACTGACTGAATTCTATAAATCATGGCTTGACTTAGATTATTGTGATAACGTGACATAGATCTAGGCACATATCTATATTTTTTGGGTACAAGTACCCCCATGACTCGTTAGAAGGAAACTGACACATAACTAACTTGATTAGAAAAAATGGAGTCCACAATTCACCATATCATAAGTAGGGAATTTCACACTAAGCATAATTCTCAACTTCTTAAGTATGGAAGGAAAATTAATACAACATGTATACACTTTCATATCTTCAATATCATGCTCAATCCATATCACAATAATGATATATATCAATTAGGTGGAATTCATATGAAATGATAAAGCATAGAGCATGGACTTGTCATTCAAGCACTAATAAATCATGGAACACGAATGTTATCACCTTATGCATTTTATCAAATGCTTTGCATGCATTCTTTTAGCTTAGGTTTGTTTTCAAGAATTTCCCCATTTTAAACCACATAAAGTTCTTGGATTTCATCTAACGACACATATACTTCATGAAAACACCTTTAGATATCATCTTGAAACTTAAACAACAATCATCCACGTGTACATGGTTATATCACAACAAGAAAATCAAAAAATTATATTTAAAACATGGTTCTTGAGCTCTATGAATAAAATGGATCCATAGATGAACACTACGCATACCTTAGATGAAAGATCTATGAAAATTTATGGTGAAATCATTTGAATCTTGAAGCTCTTATGAAAACCCTATGGGGTTCTTGAGAGAATTGTGTGAAAAGAGAGTATAATGTGGTTGGATTAGGGTAAAATTCTATTTTTATGGAATATATATGGACAGAAAGATGACCTAAATATCCCTCTAGGTATGTCATTTAATTTCTGTGAAAATTACCCAATTAAGGCCCCTAGCATGATGTGGAGATATGATGTTGCCACTCGTTTGTGACCTGAAAACTCACCGCAATATGGTGAAATCATGGAGAGACACTAGAAATTGTTAAACATCATTTTTCCTTATGGCGGGATGCGCCACTAACTGAAATAACACTGCTAAAAATTTAAATCGCTATAACTTCTTCACCGAGTATCCATTTTAGGTGAATTTCAGATTGAAGGAAAGCTTACTCAATTATATACTATTTATATTGTATAAGTCTGCTAAAATAACACTTGTAAATCAAGTTATTCTCATTTGAAGATGACCTATGTGAAATTACACACAAAAACTTGGTAGATTCAAAAGTTCTTAGCTTGGATTACTCTAAGTGACTCTTATGGACATGCATAACATATCATAAGCAATATTATCACTAGGATACTCATCCTAATTCATTTACTCAAATACGAATCACAGGATAGGAGGTTTCATGTGTAAGAGAAACCATTCATTTTCTAGCTTAGAAATATATGGGGTATTACATAGGTCTTCTAGTTTTCTAGAAGAGAATGCACATGAATTTCTTACATCTTGTGAAGATAGGCCTCTTAGTTTAGGCTTTTTTTAGACTCATGGTGTTGATAACACCAGAATTCAGTTGGATTTATCTGCTTATCATTGGTGGAGAGTTTACATGAATTCTATTCTAATTGGATCTTCTCCTTTGTCATGGAGTATGATCTTCAAGATGTTCATGTAGAAGTATGCCTCCAAACCTTACAGGTCAACTGAGGGATCAGTTTTCTAGACTGGTGTAGGGATCTATGACAGTTGCTGAGTATGTCGCTTGTTTTTTTGAGTTGTTCAGGCATGCGACTTCTATTTTTGACATTGAGTATGCGAGAATATATTTCTTTGTTAGAAGGTTAAAAATCCCTATTCATATTTCTACTCAGAGTTTAGTTGTTATGAATAGGAGTGTTGCTAAGGTTTTAGATCTTACAAGGGTGATGGAAGAGAAGCACCATTAGGGTTATAAAGGTCGTGAAATGATGCCTGTGTCCTAGGAAATATTTTGAAGAAGCCATAGTGGTTCTCATTCAAAAGTGGTTGTTATCATATTAGTTATTCTCTATATCCTTCTTTTCATCCTTAGAGCCATCCTAATGAACTAGTTTAAAAACCTCTTCAGATTACCAATGGAGGTTAGTTTAGTCCTAGGGGACGCCCTTGTAAGAGTATTGATCAGTCCATGAGAAGTTCATCTTTTATTCATTTTAGTTGTGGTGGTTATTTCAAGTTAGACGAATCTGTTGGTTGCGGTTCTGCTCAAGTTTTATATTTTATTTTTGGACTTCCTTGTTAATATTCATGGGATTACCCAAGTCTTGGGGTGATAGTTTATTCAGTGCAAGGTGCTTTCCCTATTAGAGCAGTTTATCCCTTTAGTATAGTGGTTTCTCATGTTTATAGGGGTGGTTTTAGTAGTGGATTGAGTATTCCGATAATGTGTTATGATATTTATTGAAGTTAATACTTGTGTTGATATTATTATTCTATATATGCTATATTTTTTTATGATTCTAGGCATGTACTTGTTATCCTGCTATCATGCGGTCATGGATTGTTTTGCCATGATTCCTACCTTTGCCATACCCGGCGTACCCCCAGTCTTTAGTAGCGATCATTTATCCGTGAAACGACTGGGATTATCTCTTATTTTTGTTCTAAAAGGCTTATTTCAAGGGGTTACAAGTCTTATCTCACCAATATTTATGATACTTATATGTAGAGTTTGCCATTTATATCTATTCCTGTTATTTGTGAGTTTCCTAATGTGTTCCCTACCGACCTACCAAGTAGTCCCCCTGTCTGTGAGATTGACTTTACTATTAACTATGAGCATAGTACTCGACCTATTTCTATGGTACCTTACTAGAATGACTGGGTGAATTCTCAATTTTAGGATCTTCTTGGTAAAGGTTTTATTAGACCAACTGTGTTCCTATGGTGACATCTTATACTATTGTTAAAGAAGAAGAATGTTTCTATCCGTATTTGGATTGATTATAAGCAGCTTAATAAGGTGTCGGTGAAGAACCATTATCCTATGCCTCGCATTGTAATATTCAGGTAGCAAAGGTGTTCTCTAAGATTTATTTAAGGTTTTGTTAACAAAAGTTGAGGATTCAGGCTGAAGATATCCAAAAGATAACCTTTAGGACTATGGTCATTATGAGTTCTTAATGATTTCTTTTGGGTTGACTAATGCCCCAAAAACATTTATATATTTGATAAACCAAGTGTTTAAGGATTATTTTGACTTCTTCATGATTATGTTCATCAGCAATATTCTTGTGTATTTGAGTAGAAGTGAGGACTATGCACATCATTTGAGGAATGTGCTCTATACTTTAAGAGATTATTTGCCTTTGCAAGTTTTCTAAGTATGAGTATTTGGTTGAATCATTCATATTCCTTAGCCATGTGGTATCTAAGGGAGGTATTATGGTAGACCCAACAATGATTAAAGCGATTTTTGATTTGTCCAAACCATCATTTGCAACTGAGGTTCGTGGCTTCACCCATTTTGATAGTTATTATAGATGCTTCATTGAGGGCTCCTCTACTATTTCAGCCATTTTAAATAGATTGACTCAGAAGAAGGTTCCTTTCCGATAGCCGGTAGAATATGAGTCGAGCTTTCGAAAGCTAGAGGATTTCCTCATTTCAACTCCTGTTAGATCTTCATGTCTAGCGTGAGGGATTAACTGTGTTATGTGATGTTTCTTGTGTTGGTCTTTGTTTTGTTTTTATCTAGCGAGGTTTTGTTATTGCTTATGCTTCTAGACATCTTATGGTGCATGAGGGAAACTATCCCCCCATGATTTAGAGTTGGCAATGATAGTTATTGCACTTAAGATTTGGACCAATTATATCTATGGTATGCATTATGAGATTTTCATCAATCATCACAGTCTTTAGTATTTTATGATCCAACCAGTTCTTAATGCTTGACATCGTATATGGATTTAGTTTCTTAATGACTATGATATTTACATCTTGTATCATCCGAGTAAGGTGACTATAGTAGTTGATGCCTTAAGTAACAAGATAGTGAGTATGGGTAGTCTGGCTTGCTTATAAATTTCTTAGTGGACTTTGCCATGATAGATTCAATCCTTGACTAATTTGATGGTTCTCCATGATTTCATAGATACTAAGAGGATATTTGATAGTGTGGGGGCGTTGTCCTCATTATTTAAAAATAGGTTTCTGATTGTCAGTATGAGGATAGCAAGTTTTGCTTCCTCCATGATCAGATGTTGAGTGGTGAGCTAGAGAGGCACAATATTAGTTCTGACATTATTTTGATATTTGTTTGTTGTATTTTTGTTCCTTAGACTGGTGAATTGATTCAGTAAATTTTGCATGAGGCTCACCACTCTAGATATTCCATTCATCCAGGTACAACAAGGATATATCTATATTTCAGATAGAATTATTGGTGGTGTGTCTAGAAGATAGATATGGTAGACTTTACAGCTCATTGCCTATGTTGCCAATAGGTAATTTCCAAGCATCAGCATCATTGAGGTTTGACTAAAAGGTATCTAATTCCCAAGTAGAAATAGGAACAAATTCCTATGCACTTTATTAGTGGTTTGCATCTTACTTAAGTGGTTCCAATGACATTTGGGTTATTATGGATCATTTAAAAAGTCATCACACTTTATTCCTATTTAAATGACCTTCAGACCTTAGAGATTAGCCCGAATTACATTTGAGAGATAGCTCGTTTACAAAGGTTGTCTATTATTGTCATTTCTAATTGTGGCTTTGTGTTCACTTTGTGGTTTTAAATAGCATTTAGGAGGAGTTGGGTACTCAGGTGGATTTCAGTATAGCCTTGCATCCTTAGATTGATGGTCAGTCCTAGAGGCCTATTCAGATACTCAAGGATATATTCCAATCATGTGTAATGGATTTTGGAGGCCAATTGGATCATCACATAGCCTTGGCAGAGTTTACCTATAAAAATAGTTATCCTTTGAGTATTCGGATGGGGCCTTTTAAGGCTTTTTATGGTAGGACATGACGTTCTCTAGTCAGATGATTTGAGACTTTTGAGGTCAGGCCTCGTGGAATGGATTTTCTTCATGACTCATTGGATAGAGTCATGGTCACTCAATGTAGGCCAAGACCAAACGAGAGTAGGCAGAAGGCCTATACAGATTATAGCCTTCATCCTTGAGATTTCGAGTTGGTGATCATATATTCATCCATGTATCAGACATAAAGGTTTTAATGTAGTTTAGTAGGAAGGGTAAGCTTAACCATAATATATTGGCCATTTTTAGATTCTCAACATAGTGGGTGAGGTTGCTTATGAGTTAGCCTTACCTTTAGATTTTGCTATGTTTATCCAGTTTTCCATGTCTTTATATTGCGGAGGCATATTCCTGCTTTGTCTTATGTTGTTAGATAAAACACAGTCTTGTTAGATGAGTGTTTGACCTTTGGGGAGGATCCTGCGCTTATTATGGCTAGTGTTGTGAGGTGGTGCATAATAGGAAGATTATTGTAGATAAGGTTGAGTAGAGGCACCGCCTAGTAGAAAAGGCCACTTATTAGATCGAGAGTTAGGTACGGGCCTAGTATCCTCACATGTTCGATACTTTAGGTATTTCCACATCTTTAACATTCAAGGAAAAAAGTTCTATTACCAGTAGATATTGTAATGACCCTTCAGGTAATTTTTCATATTTCCACTTATGTTGTAGTTTAATCTTTTCCATAGCTTCCTTAAGTTATTTATGATTTAATGGGACTGACAGTTTTCTAATACCCATGCTTTTCCTTAGCTTGAAAATTATCTCAAGGATGTTAGAACTTGCTTTGATATAAGAATTTATTCTTATACATGTGGTATTTCTATCGATATATAATTCGCCCAAATCCTATACTCAGGCAAAGAGTTAGAGCCTTTTAGTGAGATAGTGTATCACCTTAGCCTTTAGCGCATCACGGAGGTAGGTCAAATGGCAATTTTTAATTTCTAGTGTTGCTTCGCCATAGTGGAGCATCGCGCCAAACTTCCAGGTCTCAAACAAGGTGGAAACGCGATAGCTCTGCATCAAGCCACCATGAAGATTACCAATTGTCCAGTTACAGTTACTTGGTGCGATAGTGGCGTGTCACGCAAGGATAAAAATCAAGAAATTTTCTATGAAATTAAATATGTGTCCTAGGGTTAAAAGGGTCAATTTCCCACCCTTTATAAGCCTTATAAAATAAGATTTGGCCATAATTCATCAACTTATACCTAATTACTCTAAAAAACTCTCAAGAGAAAGCCCTAGGGTTTTCATAGAAGGTTCAATTCCAAAGGAATTCAACTTCAAATTTCAAGAATCTCTCTATCAATCTTCGTAGAATCATGAATTAAGGTATGCATAGTGTTTATTCATGGATTCCTTTCGTCCATTAAACCCAAGAATCTCTTTCTAAGTTTATGTTTATGGATTTCTTTAATAATTTCATGTTGGGTTTGTTTTGTTTAAGTTAAGAATGATCAATTGAATTCAAATCCATGTTGGGTGATCAATTTATGTGGAATTGATTTGTATAGATGTATATTCATGTGACCCTATGAATAAACCCTAAATGATAAAATTAGAGATGAATCATGATAATTAATTGTTGTATAGTGTTGTCTACATGTGCTATGCCTACCATGTGTTTGATTAAATGCCTTGATGAAGGAACCATGCTAAACTAGTATGATATCATGAAATCCCCATGTATGTACAAGCTTATGCATATCACCTGTTTGATGAAGTGCTTCAATATATGAATTATTATTTGTGTTGTTAGTCATGTGTTCAATTAAGTCATGCTATGTCAGTTTTCTTCTCATCGAGTCCTAGGGTACTTGTACCCAAACATTTAGCTGTGTGCCTAGAGTCATGTCATGTTTTCACGATACTCTCAGTCAAGCTATGATCTATAGAACTCAGTCTGTCATGTGACTCAGAAATCTTGGTAATCACAGTTGTTCAGTAATCTCAATGATCTTAGTACTCAGTAATCTCAGTTATGTCAGTATTCCTAGTAAGTCTTAGTAACCTCAGTACTTTCAGTTAGTCCTCAGATCTCCGTAAATTCCGTCAGTCAACAAAACTCTATAAAATCAGTTTAGCTCTGCTAAACAATACCACTAGTATCAGTTTCGTTCAGCTAATAAGTTCAATTCAGCTAATAAATTCAATTAAGCTAATCAATTAAGTTAAGCTAATCAGTTTAGTTTAGTTAATCAGTTCAGTGTCTATTTAGATGGGAGTATAAATTAGCACCAAGTGAACCTAAGGATGGGAACTAACCTGTTATTTAAGGGTGCAATTCTTAGAAGCAATCCTTGCATTCCAGAACAATGTAGCAAGCATAGGTTGAGACATCATAGCCTACTATATATGGATAGATGAGGTATCTTATCCTGTTATATGAGGGTTCCCACCGTTCTTATTAGAGTTACCTATTATATAAGGGTTACTGATATGTTATCCTTACCAGTGGTGCGGTATTGACACTTTTCTAATCAGGGTATAGATTAGACCCCAGCTAAGCTATAATAGCACATTTGGGGAATTTTGGTTAGATACTACTTCCCATAGTCTTAGTTACAGTCTCAGTCTCAATAAAAGAACTCAGATAGTTTTTCAGATTTCAGGACTGTCGATACAGTTAATTCAGATATAGTACGGAACTCAGATAGTTCCATTAGATTTAGGACTATCAGATACAATTACTCATGTTATCAGTTATATCAATTCTCAAAACTCATGTTATCAGTAATCAGCTATAGGACTATTAGATATAGTAAACCAGATAAGTTATTCTTAATCAGAACTATCAAACACAGTTATTCATGTATCAGTAACATAGTATCAGTCCCTCAGTATTCAAAACTACAATATCAGTCTTTCTCACTCCTTAATGACTCAGATATCTATACCAGTAAATTCAAAGTACTAACACATTTGTGTTATGATGTCTTATACCATAGGTTTAGAATCACGTGCTCCAGAGAACTAGTAGCATCCTAGTTCAGCGATTAGAGTTATCAGTGAGTCCTCATCCTTCAAGCACATTATGATCACAATACTATTTCAATTTTTAATTTATTTCAGTTGTTGGAGTCAGTTGGGGACATGTCCAATCAACTCTATATTTAGATAGCTTAGAGGCGTTCAGACTATAGCATGTCAGACAGTTATTTCAAATTTTATTTGGTATTGTTATTCCACTTTCAGACACTATTTTATCAGATGTTTATCCAGTTTGAACCTTATGGTCTTTTAGTACATGTTTCTATATTTATACGAAATATTATGAAGTTTTTAGGTACAGATATCAGTCATGGGTTAGCTTGTGGTCCTTCAGGGTCATGGGAACTGTGTAGCATTCCGATTTAGAAAATTGAGGTGCTACAAACTTGGTATCAAAGCCTAAGGTTGAGTAGTATCCTAGGAATTCTGAAAGATGTGTCTAGTAGAGTCTTGTAAATGCGTGTGTTGTGCACCATACTTATATGCAGGAGGTTGTGCGATGTTTTAGTAATAGTTTCCCTTCTTTCATGTCTCAGATCATGCTATAGAAAAGCTCATTAAGAAACTCTTGTAGATTCTCATCATGATTCATGCATGTCAACTTTATATTAATTTTAAGGTAACAGAAGTAGTGAAGCTCGAGTCCTAGTTATAGGTCTTTCTCAAATAGACTCTACAATCAGTTATGGGATTACCTACAAGCTCGAAAGTATCCCATCATTTCAGTTATGTTCGAGAGTTGTAAAAATGTTAATCATAATCATGAGATCTCATATTTCATCAGATCCCTTCTCTAAATTTTATGATAGCATATGACCTAGAGTTAGAAGTATGAACTCAGGAGTTTAGCAGTAGTAGAGTTGGGATAACATGAACCAGGTTGAACATATTATGTATTAATGTGGATAGTTGTACCAAAGTGAATCGGTAGGATTGAATAGTGCAAGAATGAATTTAGGTTTATTGACATGACATTAGGCTTGAAGGTATGGAGTTGATATTAGTAGTATATAAAGAAATAGAACTAGATGATGTATTTAGTATGGCAAGCATGTGTCGATCAGAGTGTGAGTATATGACGATGATTGTGGTTTAGTTCAGAGTTTAGCAAAGTATTTACAGACTTATGATGAAGGCTTAAAGCGAAGCGGGAGATGATAGATCGAGTGACCCATTTCAGGCTCCCAAATTCCAATAGTAGTGCCAGTATGTATAAAAAGCAGTATGGGAAGATGATGCCTGACCTATCCTTATCTTAGTGTAGAGTTTTGCACTTCATCTATCACAAAATCCACTCAGGCCTTGATGTAAACTCTATGGTCATGAATCATGCTCATGCATTTTTTCATAAATCATGTACGATTTTCATTCCTAGTATAAGGGGTCCCGGTTTACCCTATAGTAAGAATTACTTCCATGAACACAACCTACGTTCACACACTTTCCATGTATTATGTGTGCTTTCTGTTCCCAGCATAAGGAGTTCAGTTCCATCTCCTTCAGTGTTATGAATCATGTCTCACAAATTCAGAAATTTTTGACTTAGGTCATGCAAATCGTGATCTACATACTCTTGTCATGCTTTACAGTATGCTCAGTCCACATGACTCATGCTCTAATTCTAGAGAGCAGCCAAACACAGATATGTCATGTATATCCTTAGTTCAAACCACTTTGATGAACCTATGTTATTGATATACTATTCCTTAGGCTTTAGTTCAAGTGCCATTCATACTTCAGGTCCTCCTAATTTAACCCTTCAATGAGCTCTCTCTGTGAAAATAGTGTAGTAATTACCAGTTACTTAAAAGATAGAGAGTAAATGATTCATGTTAAGAGAAGATTTTTGCATGCTGCATGCTTACTTTACACGAAGGTGCAGTAATGATAATAGTCTTGAATGTTGTAGTAGCGTGCAAGTAAGTGGTTAGCAAGAGATTGCATTTATAAATTGGGGAAAAGTATAATGTGTGAGTATACATTCAGATCCTTGATCTATATAAGTCTTCATCATGCATACATCCAAATTCAATTACCATCTCAGTTATAGATTCAGTGTTCAGTTTCAGTAATCAGCATTCAGTCCCAAAATAAAATACCTCAGCACCAGTCTAAACGTCAGTTATGAGAAATTCTGTCTAGTTTCAGGATAGCTTGACAATGTTATAGTTATCGATTACTTAGTCATTAGTACCTCAATACCTCAATTTATGAAATATTCCCAATCATATTAGACGTATAGCCTAGCATTCTTGAGGTAATAAATTTTTCATAAATCCATGCCCAGTTACCTTATGGTATCTAGTTAATCATTATCTCCTACGGATAATGTTTTATAGCCTTAGTCCAGTTATTCAGACTAAGTACAAAATAGTCTCTCATACCCAGTATTCAGCTATCAGTTATCTAGTTAATCAGATAACTCAGTATATTTATGCATTCATATTCAGCACCTCATGAATCTTTTTAGTAGTCTTAGTTGCAGTGCAAGAGGCTAAGTCATTTCATCTTAAATGGTGTTAGTAGGACTCAACTCATCTTACCAAATCTCAATCAAGTTATGGTCTTCTTACTCAGCTGTCTTATACAAACAAATTCATACAGTTTTATTTCCATATCCCAAGTTATGTGCTCTAGCTAAAATATTATGAAAGGATGTAATCATTCTAAGATAAACCAATCAGACAGGAGCAAGCTCAGCTTAGTTCATATATCATGCCTCAGTCTTAGATCTCAGATAATTAGTTACGGCAAAGTTCCTAGGTGAGTTGAAAATCACCTCAGTTTTTCTCAGCATCTCAGCCAAGCCAGTATTTCTCAAAGAACCTAGAATCCCAAAGGAAGATACACTATAAACCCTAAAACATTCATGACATGAACATCTCATTCGTTCTTCTCAAAAAGAATCTAGTTTAGACTAGAGGGTACTCGTAAGTTGACCCTCAAAGTCCTAAACTTAGCTTTAGGCCAATTATTCAAAGGCTCAGTTCCGTTCATGATGTCCAGTTCGTATGTAACATATCCGACCATACTCAATTATGTTCTTAGTCCTCGATATGTCGATCCCTTCAATATTCTCAGTCATTTTGGCAGTATAGCTTATGAGCTCAAATTGCCTTCAGATCTAGCCTCAATTCATCCAGTCTTTGATGTCTCTATGCTCAAAAAGTGCATAGGTGACCCATCATTCGTAGTCCCTATTCAAAGCATCGATGTTCAGAACAGCCTTTCTTATGAAGAGATTTCAGTTGAAATCCTAGAATATCATATTCGTAGATTGAGGAACAAAAAAGTCCCTCTAGTTAAAGTTCATTGGATAAATCAGATCGTCAAGGGAGCTACTTAGGAAGCAGAAGAACATATGCATACCACGTATCCTCACCTCTTCCCCGCTAACTCAGATCAAGCTCAAGGTAACAGTTCTCCTTAAGATTACTCAGTTTCATGATTAGTGTGCATCACTAACTTAGTATACCATTATAATCTTGGTATCAAGTACCACCACATATTCAGTCATGCATTTATGTATCAGATCATTTATATAGTTATGCATCAGATATACATTCTCATTGTGAGAAAACTTAGTTCTTTAGAACTTTCAGTTAAGCATTTATGAAACAGTTACGCATGCATCAGATGTGCATGTTCAGTATGTTATGTTCAGCTTTCCAGTCACGTTCGTTATAAGATCATGTTCCAGTTACTCATATTCAGTTCATGTTTAGTTTATTATTTCCCCTCTCAGTCAGTCTCATTCGAGGACGAATGTTCTTAATTAGGAGATATTGTAATACCCGTGCTTTTTATTATCTTGAAAATCATCTCAAAGATGTTAGAACTTGCTTAGAAATAACAATTTGTTCTTGTACATGTTGTATTTCCATAATTTTTCACTTCCTATCATGTGGGAAATTGAATAAGCTTCCCATCGATACCGAAGTCTCCCAAATCTGACACTCGGGCGAAGAGTTAGAGCCTTTTAGTAAGACATTGTATCACCTCAGCCTTCAGTATGTCGCGAAGATAACTCAAATGGCAATTGAAAATTTCTAGTGTTGCTCCACGATAGTGGCGCTATAAGCCAAACTTCCAAGTCTAAAATAAGGTGACAACGTGATTGCTCCGCATTGTGCCAGTATGCAGATTCTCAATTGTCCAGGTCCAGTGACTTGGCGTGATAGTGGCGCGTCGCGACAAGGATGCAAAATTGAGAAATTTTCTCAGTAATTAAATATGTGTCTTAGGGTTGAAATGGTCAATTTCCAACCCTATATAAGCCATATAACACGAGATTTGTCCATAATTCAGCAACTTATACTCAATTACTCTCAAAAACTCATAAGAAGAAGCCCTAGGGTTTTCGTAGAAGGTTCTATTCGAAGGGAATTCACTGTCAAATTAGAACTATCAGACACAGTAATTCATGTATCAGTAACATAGTATTAGTCACTTAGTATTCAGTAATACAGTATCAGTCTTTCTCACTCATCAGTGACTCATATGTCTATATTAGTATACTCAGTAGCCAGAACTCAGTAAAGTTCTATCATGATCTTAGTTACAATTGCGTAGTTATGTATGTATTCTAACATTTATGTAAGTTAGTCATTTAGCATTATTCATTCATTCAAACCCCTACATATAGGCTACCTAACTTGCATACCAATATAGTTAAAGTACTAATACATTGGTGCTATGGTGTCTTATACAATAGGTTAGAAGCACAAGCTCCAGAGAACCAGTAGCATCACAGTTCAATGATCAGAGTTAGAAATGAGTCCTATCCTTCAAGGACATGATGATCACATTGCTATTTATGTTTTTAGTTTATTTTAGTAGTCAGAATTATTTAGGGACATTTCCCATCAACTCCTTATTCAAACAGTTTAGAGGCTTGCAGACTATAGTTTGTCAGACGGTTATTTCATATTTGATTTGGTATTGTTATACTACTTTAGACATTGTTTTATCAGATGTTTATCCAGTTTGAACCTTATGGCCTTTCAATACATATTTCCTTATTTATACAGAATATTATGTAGTGTTTAGGTACAGATACCAGTCATGGGTTAGATTGTGGTCCTTCGGGGTCATGGGCATTGTGTAGCATTTCGGTTCAGTCAATCATTGCGTTACAAGTTTGGTTACCAAGCAGTACATTTAGTATTTAGAGACTATTCCATATATAGAATTCTTCGCTGGTTCCAAATGACCACTAGACAAAAACATCAGTAAAATAATCTCAAAAATGAATTTGTCTGCACTAATATCTCTTTGGAATATAAATTTTTTGTCAGGTAGACCATTGATTTGGGTCCTAATGTTCCATAGCTCATTTCGACCAATTGGTTGAAAAATTGGAATATTAGAAGTTTTGGGGTGGGAACCATATTTTCTCTAATGACCTCAGATGTAAAATCAAAGTTTTCCAACGCATCTGAAATGTCATACTTAGTGTGGTTATATTATTCATTTGTATATATCATATTCTAAAGGAATAGCGAGGCATTGTTTAAAACTTGGAAATTTTCCATTTTTACTAGTGCTAGTGCATTGAGATCGCACAAGGACCATATGATCATACCATGGTGATCTCAATAGGGCTATGGCGATGGCTCAATGGAGATTATGGTCTAAGGAGTGAGATATAAATATCTCTTGACCCTATGTGAGTATTTATGGACCTCGTAAGCTGCATTTTGGGCATTTCCCAATCAACTTTGAGACCTACAAACCCTAAGATGGTATGATAACCTTAAAGGGAGTCTTGGGTGTGACTTGAGAGCTTGATTAACATAAATTTTCAGGGTTAACATCAGATTTAAGGCAAGAATCCTTAAAATTCATGATTCAATTTCATGAATTCAAGAACAAAACCCCAAATAGCTCGAGGGGTTGGGTTTATCCCAAATAATCTTAAGTTTTACCTATTTCATTAAGGTTATGATTCCTTGATGGTGTATGAACTTTGGATTGACATAAAAATTTGTTTTGTATAAGTAGGACCCACTTAGGGTTTTGGTGTTGTTTTTGGACCCAAAGCACAATGGTATAATTGAGGTATTGGTATTCTCATAATTATGTGTAGAATGTGTTTTTGATATCTTGGTACATTGATAAAGCTTCTCGAAAGGAAAAAAATCAAGATTTAGTGGTTTGTGAGCTTTCTATTGATTTTATGTAGGTTAGGCTTATTCCTTGTTAGATTAAGCTATGTTATAGTACAATCGTAATATCTTATTAGATTGGGAGGGATTTTAGGTGTTGGTTTAATAAATGGTAAGTCTTGTGTTTAGTTGCATCATTTATGTCATTTGAAATCATAGGTTTGAATGCTTGGCTTGTAGGTTTAAACCATTGTGAATTTGACTTCATGTCTCATGGATAAAATGAGTATGTTAGTTACTCTAGTTAGATTAAAGTGACCTTATTGCTCATGTTGTTGGTAAGATGACCCTAGTTTCTTACATTAATGGAATTGCCTTAATTACTATGGTTTAGTTAAGTGTAGTGCTTGGGAATGACCTTTACGTTAGGACTATGGTTGCTTTTTATATATCTAAGAGTTGATTTAGATACCTTAACCTAGTCCTGGTAAGAAGTTGAACTTAGAATGTATTTTGGGAAATTAGAAGTGGGTTTTTGACCCATTTTCAGATTGAATTGATATAGTTCCTTTGAATACCATAGAGGCTTTCTAAATGTCTAGGAAATTTTTCATTGGAAACATGTTGACTAACATTGGTAGTAAACTATGGTGATTCCATTAAAATTAATTTCATGGTCAAATTGACTAGAATTAATGATGATGCAATAATAAGCTCTGTTGTTTACTCTATTAAAGAGGCCCATGACCATGTTATTAATGAAGGTTTTGATTTGCTAATGTTTAGGATAATGATAAAATTTCTTTATTCTAATGGTGGGACAATGAGTAGGTTACTTGTAGGCCATTACTCATGATAATGCTTATGGTTATGCTCATGGTCTAATGCACAAGATTATTGGCTCATAGCCTATAATATTCATGTTACATATACATACACACTAATTAATAATATGAAATTAATGATGAATGTAGAAGTATAGAGGTATGCTCTACTTGCATCCCCTTTTTTGTCTCTCAACCTTAGCCCTCATGGGGCTTGTTCTTTACTTTAGCCCTTGTGGGGCCTGCTCTTTATTTTTTACATTGAATGGGATATGATGATATTGATACCCGACAAGGCCAGAGGATGATATAATAACAATATTGATACATGACATTGTCGGAGGATATTGTTATGATATTGATAATACGCGATAAGGCTGGAGGGTGACTATGTTGATAAAGTTGTCAAGGCTGGAGTATGATTATTTGATGTACCTACATGAACATTTACCAATTTATGTTCGACTAACCATAAGTATGGAAATTTTATGCTTATATATATGTATTTCCATGTGCGTCATATGGATGGAATATGATATTACGATGATGAATGTCCGCTAGAGTTAAATGCATAAGAAGTGGTGCAGTTAATGGTTAATGATAACTAAGTACTCATGATAGATATGGTTTAAATGATTAATCAAGACTAGTTGGTAAGCAGTAAGCTAGTTGTAAAATGAGGATTCACATAGTGAAGAATGCTTATGATAAATAATGGTTAGTTAAGGAATGCTTGCTTTAAAAATGGCTATGTGGTGAATAGTTATCTAATAAATGACTATAATTATATGATGGCTAAGAATCTAATAAACTAGTTAATGATCCTTGTTTAGCTAATAAATAGTGGTTAATGGGTATTGATGTTAAGTGGCTAATGATAGTAATAGTTTTGAATATGGTTATATGGTTAATGATTGTAACTATGAGAGTTTGATACAATGTTTTATTGGTGATGAAATGTTGAATATGGATGAATAAATATGCAATTTCAACGTGTTGTTTGTTAAAGGCCTTGTTAATATTTCTCTTGGTGTACTTTTTAGTAGTATAGGATGCTGCGATGAGGTTCTTATTGTATGCAACAATTGGGCACCAACTTTGTACTTGAGTTTGCTTATGGTTGTACTCTATAATGTGTTATGGTTCTAAATTGTTTATTACTTATGCACGGCGGTGATGACATATTTTGATGTGTTATGTTGTACTATTTATTACTTATAAGGTTTAGTGATGATTGAGATGATTTATGTTCAATTCTGTACCATTAGTTAAGTATGATTATCTTGCATTATACCATATTTAAATCATAACATAGCTCAGTCGGCCAATGATGCCCACTGATTACCTATTATTTTGGTACTCACATATTACATTTCTATACCTTTTTTATGTAGATTTGGGTACAAGTTGTCATTGTTCACTCGAGTTCATACGGTGTTAATATTTCAGAGATAGGGTGAACTTTATAAGTCCAAGTCACCTATTTCAATATATGTTATTGTTATTTAGTCCTTTGTTTTAAGGCAGATGTATTGGCTACTTTTAGATCATTTGCTTTTATTATTGGTACTAGATGCTCTTGTACTAACTTTACCAGGTCATGGGATTAGTATCAGTGTTTGACTATTTATCTATATTAGAACCATATTTATTTATAACTTTTGTTGATTAAATTTTTCCTATCCGGGTTATGGTATTGGCTTACCTATTGGCGAGATTTTGTAGGTGCCATCATGACACATAAATTGGGTTGTGACATTGATCTGAGTTAAACCCTAACTTATGTGGCCTCTTTTGTGGCTGCTTATTTTACTTTTGGTCCTACATATATTTTCAACCCTTTTTCTATTGTCACTCTAGTGGGTGATTCTATATTTGCTAGAAAAATCTATAGGGGATGTGTGGTGTATATATTTAATAGAGAGACATTGGTAGATTTAATAGAGTTAGATATGGTGAATTTTGATGTTATTATAGGGATGGATTAGATTTATTCTTCTTATGCTTCTTTAAATTCTAGGACCTAAAGGATAAGTTCACACTTTCCTAATGACTCAGTATTAGAATAGGAGGGGAGTTCCTAATTCCCTAAGGGAGTTTATTTCTTATCTTAGTGCTCGAAAGTTGATTTCCAAAGAGTATATATATCATCTAGATTGGGTTATAGATTCTAATTCTGAATGTCCTTCCTTATAATTTGTCAGTGTTGTTAATGAATTTTGTAAAGTGTTTCTTGATGATTTTTTGGTGATTTCTCTAGACAGAGAGATAGACTTTGGCATTGATCTTATACCGAATACCCGTTACATTTCTATTCCTCCTTATATGATGGCTCTGACAGAACAAAAGGAGCTAAAGGAGCAGTTAAAAAATTTCTTAAAAAGGGTTTCATCTATCCTGGTGTTCCTCCGAATGGTGCACATATGCTTTTCGTGTGAAATAAATATAGGTCTCTTTGGATGTCTATATATTACTGATAGCTGAATAAGGTTAACTAAAGAATAAATATCCTCTTTCTAGGATTGATGATCCTTTTTACCAGCTTGAGAGTGTTAGGTGTTTCTCTTAAATTGATCTCCATTTGGGATATCATCAGTTTTAAATTATGAAGGTTGTTATTCCCAACACTGCTTTTTAATGTTGGTATGGTCATTATGAGTTTTTGGTTATACTATTTTGGTAGACTAATGAACTGGCTATTTTTATGGATCTTATGAATTGGGTGTTTAGGAAATTTTGAGATTTTTTTATTAGTATTCATTAATGATATCTTGGTGTACTTTAAGAGTGAGGAGAATCATGCCAATCACCTCTAAATTATGTTGCAGACTCTTAAAGACCATAAGTAGTATGTAAAATTTTCTATGTGCTATTTTAGTCTATGCAATGTGACCTTTCTGGGGCATGTTGTTTCTACTGAGCGGATCAAGGTGAATCCATAGAAAGTTGAGGCAGTTACAAAATGGAATAGAACCATGACTTCAATCGACATTTGGAGTGTCTTGTGTTTTGTTGCGTATTATAAGAGCTTTGTTGAGAGTTTCTCCTCTATTTCTAGACCGTTAACAAGGTTGACTCAAAAAAATGTTATTTTTTTTGTATGATGCTTGTTAGGATAGTTTTGAGAAGGTTAAGGATAATTTGACTTTTGGGCTAAGTTTTGGCCCTATTGGAAGGTATATATAGTTTATTTATCTATTGTGATGTATCCCGTATGGGTCTAGGTTGTTTTCTGATGTAGTATGGTAAGGTAGTAGCCGGTGCTTCTAGTCAGCTTAAGGTTCATGAGAGGAATAATCCGATCATGATGTAGAGTTGGTGGCTATGGTTTTTTCATTTAATGTTTGATGTCATTACCTATATCGAGTACATCTGTATATTTATTCAGACAATATGAATTTACAATATGTGTTTACACTGAAGGAATTGAACCTCAAGAAGTGGTGGTGCTCACTTTTTGCTTGTGAGTATTAACTACTCAGGAGAGGATTATGCTAAGTTGTTCATTCAGGATATTTTGAAGTTGCATGGTGTGCCAATGTCTATTTTTAAGCCCTAACAATGTTGTTTTCTTTTCACTTCTAATGTTCATTTTAAAAAGGTATTGGTACACAGGTGAACCTTTGGACCACTTTTCAGCCTTACATAGATGGGAAAGTGGAGCGTCATATTCAAACTTTGGAGGATATGCTAAGGGCCTGTCTGATTGAATTTAAATGGAATTGGTTTTATCAGTTACCTCTTATTGAGTTCGCTTAAAATACTAGTTACCATTCTAGTAGTCAAATGGATCTTTTTTAGGTTGTTCATGGTAATAGGTGTAGGTTTCTTATTGGGTGGTTTGAAGGAGATAAGACTAGGATGTTTGGTCCTAATTTGGTTCACCATGTCTTAGATAAGGTAAATGTGATTATTGACAGACTTAAGACTATTAGAGTCTCCCAAAGTTTTATACAAATGTGAGGAAGAGGGATTTAGAGTTTGAAGTAAATAATTGGGTATTATTTAAGGTTTGTCCTATAAAGGAAGTCATGTGGTTTTTGAAGAATGGGAAGCTCAGTAACAATTATTTTAGTCTATATCAGATTTTTAGGAAGTTTGAGAATGACACGTACGAGTTAGAGTTTACTATAAGTATAGCTTCGATCTTTCCTATTTCTTATGTGCCTATACTAAAAAATTGTATGGGTGATCCTTCTTTGATAGTGCCCGTTGAGGATGTTTGTTTCAGATTTCTCTTATCTAATGAGGACGTCCTGATTGAAATAATTAATAGGCAAGTTCGTGGGTTGAGTACCCAAGATGTAGCCTCAGTGATGGTTCTTTGGATAAATAAAAAGGTAGAAATAGATACATAGAAAGATGACAAAGATATTAAGGCCAAGTATCAATACTTGTTCCCTGTGTTGGATGAGAGCGTGTAAGGTATGAGTTTTATTTTCCTCTTATCACTTCTGAGATGTATTTTGATTCTGTTGTATTCATGCTATTCACGTGCTAAAAATGTCCAAACTCATCATTTTGGGACGATCGATCCTAGGGTGAGGGGTAATGTAAGACCCTTAAAAATTTCAATCATTTTACTTTTACCCTCCCAGGTGCGTAATGTCAATTTTTGACCGGAATTATTTTTAGGGATGTTAAAAGGGTGTTTAGAGAAAGTTTTAGATTTTTGAAAAGGGGCTCAAGATAATTTGAGGACCCCGGGGCACTAAACCTCCGGGATAAGGTTTGGTCTCTAAGGTTAACCTCTATGATATTGGTGTGGTACGGAGGCTAACATCTTTGATATTGGTTTGCCACTTCACTGTTTTATATTTATCCAAAAAAAATTTCACTTGGGGTTCAGGGATTTCGAACTATTTAGACCTTGTATAACCTATAAACATAAAATACACCTTTTTCCATCAATTTTAAGGATAAAAGACCATTTTCTTTCTCATTAACACTTAAACTAAGAAACTCCTAGGAATTCACCATTCAAGCTCTGAAGTCAAAATCTTTTTCAATTCCTTATGTAATTTAGGCATGTTTGTCTTTCCCTAACTTTAATTTTACATTATGGAATTAATTTAATGGATTTTCATATTATTAATTATGGGTTTTTAAATTGGTTTGAGGGTTTTTGTTTTTTACTAATTGAATTACTTATCCCGTGTTCTAAATTGATTATTCATGCTTTATATTGGTATTTTTGGGATTGATTTTGTGTATGGTATAAATGTTTTGAATAAGGGTCATGGGTTCTCCAAGTTGACGGATTTTCGGCTTGATAATTGAATTAACCTCAATCCACGTAGTAAACATAATTTTTAATATGGAATATTGCATGTTTCACTTGTTTTAAACCTTAAAGGGTAAATGAATTAAAATGGCTTTGGTTAGCCTTGGTGGCCTTGGTTTTGGATATTAAATAGAACTTGATAGTCTAATTTGGTTGTGTGGATTTGTTTGGGATAACTGACTTAGCTTGAAAGCATATTACTATGACAATACCAAGTGGTAAATGACTTAATGTGTCACTCCTAGATTAATGGATTGGTTTATATGCAAATTTTCTTACTTTAGGCTTAAAAGGAATTGTGTAGCTTACCATGAAGGTGTAAGTCTGGGGGAGGGGGTGAACACTGGAAAACATATTTGGCACATTAGGGTTTGACCCTATTAATTTTGCCTTTGTTGATTTAGTTTTCCCTTTGTTTTTCCTAAGTTGATACAGCTAACACGTACTAGGCCCTTCCAGAAGGTGGAGCTGGACCCGTATAGCACATGGTTGCCTTTGGGATGGAGTGAGATACACAATTTATGTTAAATATATAAACTCTCATGTTCATGACCTTTGCTCTTATCCCGACATCCCATATATATGTAGATAAATATGGTGCATATAGTTATTGACTGGATTTTCCTAATTGCATTATTTTATCCTTATTTAGGGAGTTATATTCTAGTGCCTATACCATTGACTATCACTAGACGCTACATTGTTTCATGATTTAGTGTTTGAAAGATTTTTATTGGTACAATGTAATGTTAGGTACTTCAGCACGTCTGTTGAGTTTCTATGAAGTAGTTAGCTTCCTTACTTCAGAAGGAACTATCATTTTATTATTCTATATTTATGGTCATTGTCAGGGGCATGTCCACACTTAGATGCTACTCTAGCTTTAGAGGGTTTCATGGATAAGGGTGGGTTGTATTATGGCTTTTAACTTTTAGACTTTCATGTGACTTATTTTTAATTCTATCTTTATTGTATTCTAATTTATTATGGTTATTATGCTAAGGGGGTGGTCTCCAGTCCATGGTGGGCTTGAGATACCCATCATAACTAGGCCCTAGTTTGGGCCATGACAAGCTCAGAATTTGGATAAAAATGGGCTCGCAAATAGAATCTAAAATTTTATCCATCATGAAGTCCCTCGTAGTACAAGGAGTTCATGCTCTAAAGTTGAGCACAAATAATGTATAAATCAGGGCCTAAATAATCCTCCAAGGTCTAGGGATTTAAGGACCTAATTTCAAAGAATTTACAATTAAATAAGGTGGAAATTGATGGGAAAAAATAATAGAAAATGACCATGGAGTGTTAGGTTAACTGGCCTTAGATTCAATAGATGATTCCCCACTTTTTCGGCTCTTTAAGCTCGCCAAATGGTGTAAAAATAGTGAAGAAACAAGAGGAAAATTTGATAAAGAAAGGGAGATTAACATCCTCTAGGCTTTTCTAAAGCGACTACAAGTCTTCTAAAGTGATAAGGGCATGGGATGCAGGCACTCCAAAAGCGGTCTGCCGGCCGCTAAACCGTTTAAGCGGTCTTTGACTTCTAAAGCGGATCTCAGCCAAATGGAAAAGGCCGCTAAAGTTTCTCATGGAATCTAAAGCGTTTGCCACTTAAGCAGTCATTACAAATATCAAGCACTAGATTTTAGATAAGTCCAAAATGGTCTTCGACTACTTCTTGGGATTTGTTCAGAGCCCCGTACATGGAAATTTACAATGCTATCATACCGAATTCAATATTTTAGACTCAATACAGACCTCAAAACTTTCATCTGAGATAATGTCACTAAATATGGGGCCCACACGTATAGTTCTATTTTTCATATAATCCACTTAATAGCCCAAAATAAGTTTGAATGCCTCGGGGCCTAAACCTAGGGTCCCACTAGCGTAAAATCTATATTTGAAGTTGATGGCATAATAGAAATTCATATACGGTATTATTTATTAGGATTTTTGGTCTAACAAAAATTTCATAATTGTAAAAGCTCAAAAATAGGAAAATGAGTCTAATATCAGAATAAACTGTCCCATAATCTAACTGACAGTTTTGAAAAGTCAAAATAACATTAAGTAGCTACGATGATTAAAAATATTGTAAATATGCATAAATTGAGGAAATGAGCTAGAGGGTCATTATAGTTAGATTTTTTGCTTATTTGGGAAGTGATAACTATGGTCAACATTTCACCTAGACAACCTTCATTGGTCAGTTCACCGATTACATTGAGTCCTGAAATATAATTTTTAATAGTACATTTAGTTTACATTAACTAGATTCTACATGAATCTCGAGGGTTAATTAAAAGACTTGTTTTAACTCAGGTTTTTTGGTAGTAATAGTTTCTGGTGTAGGTTGATTTTTGCCATTCACATTCAGAATGTATGCATCGTGTTTATGCAGGGTGAATTGTTTTGACGTTCACATTTGCAAAGGGTGCTTTGCAACAACAAATTATTATCTTATTGGGTCTAGGAAAACATGTTCTTTATGCATAAGTGTAGTTTTTTTGTGTTCACTTGGGTCACACTTGTGCAGTCTCACAATAAAAAGAAAGGGTCCTCGCATTCACGACCCCTTGGAGTAAATAAAATTCCTCCATTTGTTTCATTTTATTTTCACTTAAAATTTGAGATTCAGGGCTTTGAGAGAGTATTTCTTGTAGGATTTCCATCATATAAGTTTTGGCTAAGTTCTCTGTAGATCCCTTGTGTTTTTCATTAATTCGACACTTAAATCCTTCTTAATTTTGTCTTATTCAATTATAGTGGTTTTGAATTCCTCTTTGTTGAGTTAAACTTTCTAGGTTGCTATCAGACTTGAATTAAATTTAGTTTTCATCCAAATTTTTGGGATGAGTTTCTCACCCTTTGGGTTAGATATTTACTTTGGAAAATTTCAATTTAATCAAGAAGCCTCGGCGGTATGTTTTTGACCCACTTTTCTTCTTTATTCTTATATAGTAAATATGGATATCTTTATTCTCATATTTGTTTATAGAACGCTTATCTGATAGTTGAAGGTCATTTCAAGTCTTCGCAAAAGAGAAAATACCTCTATTATAGCTTGAGATTTATTGTTCTGTCTAAGATAGATTGTAAATTATTTTGTCCTTCACTTGGAGGATAGTATGTATTAGACATTGCAAGTTAGTCAAGGGGTTTGTAGGTTAGGATTAGGTTTATTTTGAATTTTTAAATTTATTGGTCTCTTTTGGGGAATTTAGTATAGTATACTTGCTTGACCTTATTTCTAGGATGCTAAAGTAAGTGAATCACTTTTCTACTAAGTATACTCATTTGCAAGATATGTATGCTCATATCCTCACCTTTACAGAGTTTCAGTTGCTTATATGCATGCTTTATTTGATTATTTTTTCTTATATCATCACACTCTAGTTCTTCTAACCCTTAACGTGTGTTACATCCCACAATTTTATTATTACCTTTGCTGTGAATATACCTTTCAAATGACATTCACGTTTTGATGTCTCTATAATCAACTCATATTCTCCAAGTGCCATTTCTTTTGGTGTAAGACTTAGATTTTGGGACCTTACTTTAGGTTTGAGCTAAAAATTCAAGGTAAAGTAGGGGTAAAGTTGTTAGCATGGATTGTGATGTAGTTTACTTTTGTATGATCCCATTTGTCGCGATTGTTGGGCTTATAGCCAAATAATTTTGTTGTATATAAAATTTTGGTCAATTGTTATTATCTTTTAGTTATATCTATCTACCTGTTTGTGTGCGTATATTTTTGTGTATATATATATACACATATATATATGTATACATATATATATATAGAGAGAGAGATTATCGTACCATACATATACATATTTTTATGTTTGCATCTACAAACTTGTACACTCATTTCCATGGAAAAAGGTCTGGATTTAAGAAAAGATATTGATTTTCTACTTTAAAGATTTTGAAAGATAAATTGTACAACTGTTTACTAAATTGGGGAAAAGTTACAAATCAAGCCGAAGTTTGTCTATATTGAGGTAGGATATCGTGTCATACCAGTTTTACCTAATTAATGATTTTCCATTTGTGCAAGGATGTTTAAGAGCCTGATGTAAGATTTTGGGACCTGTTATTACGTCCGAGGTGAGATACCAAATGAACTACGTAAGGTTCGGGGTCTTATCATTACATCATATGTGAGATGCCAAAAGACCCAAGGTAAGATTTTGGGTATAACTACATTAGCCACCTATTGCATAACATCATCACATACTGCAATGCATTATTCATAATTATATATGTGTGTGTGTGTTTGCATATGTTTATTATTATTATTAACATTTTGTGATATATACTACTTGGAGTTTTCTGCATGCATGATTAATTACTTAATTTTTACCACATGTTTTTTCTCCTTATTTAAGACAGCCAATGAAGCCAATTGAGTACCCGTGCTCTTGTTCTCATACTATACTTCTACATCTTTTTATGATATAGAGTCTATGACTCATCCTTGCTGATTTTTACTTGTTCAGATGCGGTGGTTGATTGGATTTATAGAAAGCTTTTGGCCTCCACAGTTTTACCATTTCCCTTCTATATTTATTGTCTACATTTTGTACTTTTCGAAAAAATGTGTACTCTTTTACTTTAGTGGCTCGGGGGTCATGTCACACGTATAGGAATAGGTATTTTGTATATTTTGTTCTCCATTGTTTTCCATAGATCCTATTTTTTGTATAATTTTTATTTGTATGTATATAGAGTGGTAAGTCACTATTCCTTGTTTCAATTTCTTTACAGTTATTAGCTTATTACTTACTGTACATGGCTATGAGATTTGTCTTACCGATTGGGAATTTATAGTTGGTGCAATCATGGATAAATTTTGAGTCATTGACATAATATTCTAACTATATCAGCAAAAAAGAGGCGGTTAACAGAGTATTCGACAATTGTACTTACTGAGGAATAAACATCTCAAATTTAAGACATCTTACATATCAAGTTAAATGATCCTAGCAGCTTTATTCTTGAGATTACTATTGGTTAGCAATTGATAGCATGTTCTTTGTATCTTTCAGCTAGTCCTAATTTAAAGCCCTCCATTAATATTAGGAATATGGAATATGTAATATATTGTACCACAACAAAATAATTGCAACTAGTTGAAAAATCATTAGTTAGACTAGATAGAGTCATATAGGATGTGTTTGTATAGGTTGGATCGCATATTTTATTGATGGAAATTTTAATATTTGATTTTTTGCTAGGCCCAAAAGTACCATTTATTTTGAGAATGTCCATCTTTGGCCACATATATAGAGCTTTGATTGATATGATAGATAGGAAATTTACCATGAGGGAATATGATAAGATGAAGATCTTCCAAATATATAATGCAATAAAATTTCCTTCGATCTATGACAAGTTGTCAGCCATCATAGTTAATGATTTTGATTTGAATTACCATTGATTAAATCAAAAGATTCATAGATGATACAGGGTCTATCGTATATGCTAATGATAATGATGTAGAGGCAGATGATAATGATGATGTTTTATCATCGATATGATGATACAGGGTTTGTTGCAGGGGAAGATGATAATAATGCAGAGGTCTTTGTGTAGAGGACCAACAAATGGTACCACTAACAATTATGTGGATTATTGAGACCCAGGAAGTTATTCCCTTTCACTCTCTTATGCTTTCGATTATTAACCACTAGGGACAATTCTTTCTTTTGAGTGTGGGGTGGGAAAAATTAGATTTCCTTGTGTTTTCTTTGTTATTTGCTTTACTTTAAGCATTTTAGTCTACTTTTAAGTCTTTTCTTGTCCCACATTGTCATTTAATCGAGTTGTATTTCTCTTCTAGATGATTTGGACAACTATTATTTGTGATTGTGATGGCTAGTAACTCGTAAAACATAGCTTAAGTAGTTTTTGTTATGTCTACATTATTAATGGTAATTAGTAGTATGGTCTAAAATATTTAGTGTCATACTCCTTGGTTTTTATTTGATTCTTTTCCTAGGAGAGACCTTTAAAAAAAGTAGTCTATTTATAGGATTGTATTAGTCATAGTTAATAACATTTTCAGAATACGGATAAACAACGACCGTCTTGAGGGAAAATTAGTCGTAAGACATTGTAGGGTAGAATCCACCACCATTGAATTATAGTTACCACTTAGGCATACATTATACAACATGGGTAACTTACTCGATATACACAAAAAACATGGGAAACATCATTTTATGCACATAGTCTCAGTGGCTTGAGTTTAACGAAAAAGCACAGACTTAATAATGTTAATACATTCAATTTAGTTGTGTTGTATGTAGTCTTAGAAAGCCAGTGTAGAACCATTTTGCCATGTTTAGTGAGTGCTTGTTGTAGCTTCTTGTGTATCAAACATCTAGAACTTGTTATGTTAGTGTACGATGTTGAAATTACTGTCGAAATGTGAGATATGATAAAGGTGTTCATTATAAGCCAATTACTTTTGACTACTATTTTTTTTACCCTTACATTATCCTTAGTTAAGCCCCTTTTAGCCTTTTAGATTATTTCTTTAACTAACTGCATTGTAAGTCTATTCCTCTTTATTATATTCTCTACACTAAATTGATTCAAAGCATCCCTAATTAACTTTATAGTTGAATAACATACAAAACGGGAACTAAAAAGAAAGGGGGAAAATAGAAGGAGGTTGGTGTAGTGAGAATAAAAATGAGATGTGGTTCTCTTGTGAGAAATAAATTGAATGTTTTTTTAGGGGAAAGAGAAAACAAAATGAGAAACAAAAGAAAGAGAAAATTGAGAAAATCAAATAAAATGAAAGCTTAGGAAAATCTACTTGATAGTGATAAGCGAACAAAAAAGTGAAGGGGAGAACTTGATGGAATCACGAGCTCTTTTTTGAAGTAGCTGCAATATAAGGAGAAGAGAGAAATATTTAAAACAAAATATTTTACTATTCAAAGCAAGAATAGTCATTATTTGCTTAATATTTCCTACTTCTCTGTTTGCCAACATTACACTCTGTAAATGTCCTTTGATCTTAAAATTTTGATACTTTATTAATAGAGTATTATGCAAAGTACTGAGCATGGACCATGAGTCTTGATATGTTCATCTCTTTAATCTGCATTGTGTTCCTATACTTCTTGACCACATTGTTAGACACGCTAGACACAAACTTATTAATCTTAGATCTGCTATCTGCTACCACGTGAGGAGCATATCTGGCTAGAAGAGTAAACTTGAGAGAATACTCTTTCACTGTTATATTGCCCTACTTCATATTAATAAACACCAAAACCTTCGCTTCCCTCAACTCTAGTGGGAAGAACTATCTAGAAAATCAGTGGCAAACTCCTCCCATTCTACGGGCCCTGCATCAATGGCTCTATCTGCCTTCCACTGCTTGAACCATGAGTGAGCCACATCCTACAACTAATATGCGGCTAACTTATAACTCTCACTAGCTATAAGCGCCATAATATATTTGACTTTCTGCACCTGATCAAGGAATTCCTATGGGTCCTCATCTGACTTAGACCTGGTAAAAACTGGAGGGTTCATACGGGTGAAGTCTTTAATTCTGGCTGCAGTAGTATTGGCCACTAGTTTGTCCTGAACAATAGTTGGCCGTTCATTCATAGAAATAATGGAATCGGCTAGGGTAGTGAAAACGAATGTGAATTCAACATAGGAGACATGCTCATCCCAGTGATCTTCCTGAACGGGCTAAGGTGCTGGCTAATTTCCTGTTCTTCTTTTGTTGTTGTTTTAGGGAGGAATGTTTTTTAAACGGAAGTAAGAAAAGGATTAGAATGAGACTATAACTTGATGTCATGCTCACTCGCACGATATGAATACTTAAAGAAGGGAAACTTTTCCTAAAACGCCTCATAGCCTCTTGTTCATAAGTGTGGCATGCTATACACCGATGCATGAGACTCTACTAGATGTGGCTTTCAGACTTTCTAGAATTTTATTGAACCTCAGGTTCTGAAATCAAGTTTGCAACTCCCCAATTCTATATCCCGGATGCTTGTAATACCCCGAAATTTGGGTTCCGAGACATCACACAGTGCTTAGGGGCACAAGTGACCCCAAGATAACACTGCTACTGGCATACCTCGTAAACAACTGAATAAAATTCTTTAATCTATATAAGATCAACAAAAACATAGAACTTATCCGAACTTGATCAATACAAATATGAAATTTAAAAGATTACAACTCTACTTTTACAAATGATACTGAAACTGAATACATCAACTTCTACTGACTGTCTATGAAGCCTCTACTGGTACAGATTTCAGATAGATTGGTCATGAATCCTAACTACCCAATCTGAATATGACTAAAGTAAGAAAAATACAAAACTTCTCGAACTGTATAACTGACTGATGCCCTCGAATCAAAAGGACTCATCACCTGCCAACTGGAAGCTGTGAACTGACTGAATGCGGTATCTGCTCTATAACTTGTACCTACATTATAAGGCACTATAGAATATAGAAATATATAGGGGTCAGTACTTTAAGGAATGTACTGAGTATGTGGGGGTGCAATGCAACAATATACATAAAATCATAAATGAATATAAAAATCAGACATGCTGACGATAACAACTTTCTTCGCTTGAATAAACTGAAATATATTCCATGTAAATCATCAATAGTAATACAAACGTTATAAATCTCATAAATCATTATACTTACCTCAAAATCTTTAAATCACGACTTAGAGTGACTCGGTAACTCATGAAACATAAACTCTTATGGACTTGGAAGTTTTTTATAACCGACATAACTACACCGTGTCAGCCACATGGAGTCCAACATTTTGCCCTCCTAAGGAGAGAACCCCACATTGGCAAGGGTGTCGTACTCTTGCCAAGGAGTACAACCTCAATTTCTCAATCACAATCCCATACTCAGCCTCTATCCCACAATCATCAATATCAATCCTACGGTGGCACGTAGTTTTAGAGAAATACCATATTTCTCGATCTGTGCTAAATACTCCTCCCAGACTCAGCTCAGAACGCATTAGGAAATCCATCTTAATCAATATCAATTGTGGGTCCATTGTAAAGACCAAAACATAAATATATATCTCATCGGTAAATCATATAGAACTATGGATTCCTAACTCGACTCAAAATCAAACAATCTTTCTCAACATCAAGATGTATCAATTCATTTAGCCATGAAAATATCAATAACTTTGAGTTAATATCAAGACTAATTATAACAACTCAATATCATGAATCAATATACTCAATAATCCAATTTATCATAAGGAAGCTTAAAGCTTGACACATGTCTTGAAATCACTTGAAATACCAACTCATAGTAGAACATGAAATACACTATATTAAATATCAAGTCATAATTTGGAAGTTGTAAAATAATCATGTATCCAAAACTTCATGAAAACATCATAGAACTCATTCTTGACTCTCAAGCGCAAATATCAATATATATATATATATATTAAATCATAAAAATTCTCATAGAAAAGCTTAAATCATGACTCTTATCTCAAATCATTCGGAAATCATCAACTCATAATAATAATATTCAACTCATAGCATAGGTTCTCAATTTAAGAAATAAAATGATAAAATAGTAATGTGTATCAATCTTGAATAGCTCAAATATCATAAATCATTAATAATGTAATTTGGGTGTAAACCCACTTTGCAAATTCATGGATTTCAATAGTAGAAATTAAATCTTTGGGGACAAGAACAAAGTTTTCTTGTTCAAACCCTACATGCCTTTATTATGGATTTGAATGAAGAAACTTGTTATAGACTTCTTTTCCACTTCTTGAGTTAGGGTTCTTGATGCTTTTGACTTGGGTACCTTGAATTTTGAACCAATTTATAAAATCTATGGTTGTATTCTTGATGTTCTTGGGAAATTTGGATTGGATTTTTGAGAGAGAAACCCTAGTATTCTTGATGAAATGGAAGAAGAATGAAGTTTTCTTCTTTACATGGATATATATATATAGAGGGTCAAAATGGGTGGAAAAGATAAAAAAAAACGCTCTTTAATTGCAGAAAAAAATGGCTGACGACATCCGTGATAGGCTGTCAGACACGTGATAGGCCGTCACAAAATATCATCACAAAAGGGTCGAATTTTTGATTTTCTACCTAAAGTTGATGACGTCATTAGAAATGTAGTCAGAAAGTGACTACGTCATCACAAATGGCATTAGAAACATGACAGCCTGTCAGAACCGTCATCACCGTTTTCCAACTTGACCATGTTAGAGTAAAATGGGCATAACTCTTTGCTCCGATATCGGATTTTTGAGAAATCGGTATCGTGGGAAAGATAATTCAATTATCTATCTATTGATTTGTCATACGATGAAAAATTCCAAGTATAACGATAGATATGCTCATTTGAAGTTGACTATACCAATATCCTTCTAAAGAACTCAATCGGTAATGAATGTTTTCATTCGCACAATTATTAGGTCATCTTTAATGCCTTAATACACACCATCGTTGATTAGAAAACAACCAAAGCACTATAATTTATTTATCACATGCTTGACTCATGGTTTTACTAGTGGTAAGAGTCTCGGGGAATTACAAAATGGCTCTAACATCCTCACCGAAGATCCGATTCAGGTGAATCTTATGTTGATGGAAAGCTTATAGAATTCTCTACATGATCGAGAGTACAATTTATGGAAATACAACATGAGATAAATAACAATCAATTTGGAATTCACCATATTCACTCAATAGATGGATTTAGACTTAAGAAACGATCAGTGTATTACAATATCTCCTCCTTGGAAACATTCGCCCTCGAATGTTGCTTTTTGGCCAAGAATATAGAGAAAACTTAAGACACACAGCTGAAAAAACTTGCAAATCTAAATCTATATCTATCTAAACTTTGAAGTACTTCGTTGAATGTATAAATTGATGCTGAGAATAGCTATACAGCTAGCTCTAAGACTGGAAAAGAATAGATAGAGGACAACTATAATTCTCGACTGAATCTGTGCTGATTTGCCTTCTTCCTATATTAAAGAGCGGGATCATACTAAGAGTTTAGAATTCACTTGATGTGACAAGAGTGCAATCATACTCATAGATGATGAAGAGATAATTTATTCAGGCATAGGTTATGAGAAACAAGGATAAGGCTACACAATGGGTATTACATTGTGTGGACTAGAATACTTGGAAAACAAAGATTGTTTAATGAATGCTTACATATTTAATCACAATTTATATCTGAATCTCAAACTGATGCCTGATACACATACTGAACTGAATTCGTAGAATTTGGGCTCGAGCAACTACTTATCAGACTGCTCGTACTTATTAAACTTCAAGTGGTAAGACCAGACAAGTTCGAACAAAAAATAGAAGATCATAGAAACCTATCTGCCAAATTTTTAAAAAACTGGGTTTCTAACCATGCAAACTGAATCGTACTAGATACTCATACTTAAGTGGAGGATTCCTTCAAAACCCTTGCAAAGAGTTCTAACGGTCTGAAGGAGCATAGAACTTTAGGCAAGATCTAAACAAGACATCTGAGTCGGAGATCATAAAATTACCATAGTCCCACAACTTGTAACCTAAACCTATGAAGCATAAGTCAGGATAAAAGCACTAAGCTTCAAGCAAGGAAAATCCTTACTCTCAAACTCAACCACACTTTTCAAACACTCTCACTTTAAGAGTAATTCTCATTACCACTTCGACAACTCCAATCCACCTAGAACTAGCCATTTACTAATGTGCAAGGCACCCATCCGCATGCACACAAACACGACATTCAAGCCTGTCTTCATAACCACATGCGCATTCTTAATCAAACACTTATAAATCCTCTTCTTCATACCTTACACACCTCTTATCAAAAAAATTTCCATGCACTCAAATCAAGCACACCTGTCATACTCCTTGCTAATCAAGTCCTACGCAAATGCTTCACCCGATATTCTTTCCAACTCATGGAACTACACAAAATGAACACACCACAATCTTCCCAATCATAACACATTAAACTTCAACTAACCATAACATGTATCAAAGCCTTAGCCTCAATCTTACTTCACATTAATGCCAAGCCAAAGTAGGCATGCCACCCTCTATTGTCGATAAGGAAATATCACCTCTTTTTTGACTAAACAACTATTCACCACCACTATCTTGGGTAAGGAAAGATAACTAAAAGATTAGAGCATGGGGATCTCACACATGCATAGATACTATGAATAACTCAATAATCAACTGAGGCTTGAGGAATAGAGGATTTAACACTATAAACCCATCAATGAAATACAGCTAGGGGACATGCACGATATGAATCTGAATTCTTTTCTTGTTGATTATTAAAAGTAGGACTTGAATATTGGAACTGAACATATCACAAATCTTGAGTACATAAGTCATGTGTTGCATGACCTAAATTGGGAATTCGTAACTATGAATTGTTATTCCAATCGGTGAAAGGTCTGAGATTCTGCATTGTTGTAACTAAGTGAGGATAGGATTCTTTATGGCATGCCTGGACGTGAATCGTGTTCATGGAATCAAAACTCAAAGCATGAATAAATACAGGAATGACTGAAAATACTAAAATAAAAATGGGTCGAGTAGTATCCCTTCGTACAGTTGTTCCATAACTTATTGGCATACCCCCTAGAACCTGACAACCTAACCTGGTTACTTGTTCTATTATCTCACCCTTAGACTAAAGCCATCACACTCCTCTACCCAATTATTAGGAACATCATTTAATACCTAACTAGTCTTCCTCCAGCTAGCATCTCTATTACACTTACTAATTACGCCACATACAATGACCCTAGAAAAATAAAGCATCCCCATAGAACCTTGGGCATGAATTCTCACCAAAAACAAAAAATCAAACTTAATTACAAGTTGATCAAACTCAAGCTCTCACATGCACTGTCCAAGCCCATTAGATCACTTCCCTGTAACTTGTACCATTAACTAAGAAATCAACACATCCACCTTCATAGCCACCATCCATCCAAGCTTAATGCCTAGCACTCAACATAACTTACAACTCCACCTCACACACACCATTCTTACTTGGAAATTATAAAACAAAATGTCAATAAACACTAGTCCACTTAAACCTCTTAATAACAATAATTGGTCATAATCATATGGCCTCTCTCATTTATAATCCATCAACATGCCCTTCTTCTAACGATCATTACTATCTATCCTTCATACACAACTTAACTTAGTTCATAACTCTCTAAGCCTTAACTTAACTTTCCCTTGCAATCTCAGGAGCATCTAAGTTAACAATACTCATCCACTAAGTTTCACCATTCATAACTTATACTTATCTTGTGCAACACACCATCAATAGCTCTTTTAATACCTTAAGCAAACCATTTTTTACCTCCACCAATAACTCATTCTCTTTCTTCCATGAGATGACACACAAGAACAATATCACTTCATTACTAACTCGATCACATGAAAAAGGCTAAGCTATACACAATTCTAATAAATCACACTTTCTTCCCTTTATTTCCACAACACCTCTAAACTAGTTCTAACCAGCACGAAGAAACAAGATATACAAAGAGTCACTAGTTAATCAAAATAGGCCTCACCTGCCTTCACTAGTCTTTGATTTGCATTTTGAAAAAGAATTTGAGATGGATAACAAAGCAATTATGCTAGTTAATCGAAAGATCCCTATACGACTTCACTAAATTTTCAGTTCCAACATCATGAAGATAACAAGGTTATAAGAGATAGAAACTCACCATACAATATTTGATAATCTAAGAATACACATTTTACTCTGTCTTAACTAAAAGAATCATAAGGGCGAGGGCATAACATTGAACTTAGGAAACTTATAACAAGTTGGTAAGATCTTCTTAGGCCGCTTTGTGAGACTTTTGAAATTTCTCACTTGTAAGTCTGAAAGCAGTATTAGAGGAAGAAATTTGGAATAATACATAGGTAAGGAATAGTACATAGATAAGGAAGTATAGATTATCAATATAGATTCTGAGAAGGAAATATGAAAGCGCAACTGACTTGGGCTTATTGCACAATTAGTAAGCAAGGCAAGATAAGACACTAATAGGATACTTTCTAGCTCATTTAAAACTCCGTATCTATCTAAGGGGACTGTTTAAGAAAGTACTGTTTGCAAAAAATTGTATTTAACTGTCTCTAATACCTTAAAAATAAGGCAGGGATGCCCCAAATAGGATAAGATGAGAATCTGTATAATTTTCTCAACGAACCTTTTTATAGCGCGATTGATGAATTAAAAGAATGTATACATTTTCTAAATATCTTCTAACCTCTCGAAAAAAAGTACAGACGTCTCTGTACCATTTTGCAAGAGTCAACTGGACACGGCTTCATAGACATCCTAGGGCACTTGAACTCTGTGTTGTGATACCAAGTTTGTAAAGCCCCAAAATTTTGGTCCCGAGACGTCACATTGTGGTTAGGGGCACAAGTAACCCCAAGCTAAGCTTCCGACTAGCCTAACTCGTAAATTACTGGATAAAATGCTTAAATCTATGTAAGATCACCAAAAACATAGAACTTATCCAAACTAGCTCAATACAAATATGAACTTCAAAAGATTACGACTCTACTTTTACAAATGAAACTAAAACTGAATACATCAACATCTACTGACTGTCTATGAAGGCTCTACTAGTACTGACTTTAAATAGATAGGTCATGCCTCCCAACTGACCAACATCAATATGACTAAAGAAAGAAAAATACAACACTTCTCGAACTGTATAACTAACTCATGCCCTCAAATCAAAAGGACTCATCACCTGCTGATTGGAAGCTGTGAACTTACTAAATATAGTATCTAAGCTAAAACTTGTACCTACATTATAAGGCACTGTAGCATATAAAGATATATACAGGTCAGTACTTTACGAAATGTACTGAGTATGTGGGGGTGCAATGTAACATTATAAATAATATCATAAATGATTATGAAAATGAAGCATGGTGATGATAACAACTTTCTTCACTTGAATTAACTGAAATATATGCCTTGTAAATCATCAATATTAATACAAACATTATAATCTCATAAATCATTATACTTAACTCAAACTCTTTGAATCATGACTTAGAGTGACTCGGAAACTCATAAACCTTAAACTCTTATGGACTTGGGAGTTTCTTATAAACAACATAATTGCACCATGTGAGCCTCATAGAGTCCTACATTTTTCAATTCTAAGGAGAGAACCCCACATTGGTGGGGGTGTCGTACTCTTGCCAAGGAGTACAACCTCAATTTCTCAATTAAAATCCCATACTTGGCCTTCGGTCCGCAATCATCAATATTAATCCTATGGTGGCACGTAGTTTTGGAGAAATACCACTTTCCTTGCTCAATGTTAAATATTTCTCCTAGACTCAGCTCAGAACATATTAGGAAATCCATCTTAACCAATGTCAATTTGTGGTCCATTATAAAGACCAAAACATAAATATATATCTCATCGGTAAATCATATACAACTATGGACTCCTAACATGACTCAAAATCAAACAATCTTTCTCAACATCAAGATGTATGAATTCATTTAGCCATGAAAACATCAATAACTTTGAGGAAATATCAAGACTCATTATAACAATTCAATCTTATGAATCAATATACTCAATAATCCAATTTGTCATAAGGAAGCTTAAAGCTTGGCACATATCTTGAAAGCACTGGAAATACCAACTGATGGTTGAACATGAAATTAACAATATTAAATATCAAGTCATAATTTGGAAGTTGTAAAATAATCATGTATCAAAAAATTCAAGAAAAAATCACAGGACTCATTCTTGACTCTCAAGCTCAAATATCAATATATATATATATATATATATTCAATAATAAAAATTCTCATAGAAAAGCTTAAATCATTACACTTATCTCAAATTATTTGGAAATCACCCACTCATAATAATAATATTAAACTCATGGTATAAGTTCTCAATTTAAGAAATAAAATAATGAAATAGTTATGTGTATCGATCTTGAATAGCTCAAATATCATAAATCATTAAAATAGTAATTTGGGTGTAAACCCACTTTACAAAATCATGTATTTCTATAGTAGTAATTAAATCATTGGGCACAAGAACGAAAGAAGTGTTGTTGTTTAAACCCCACATCCCTTGATTATGGATTTGAATGAAAAAACTTGTTATAGATTCCTTTTCCACTTCTTGAGTTAGGGTTATTGATTCTTTTGACAAGGGTAACTTGAATCTTGAACTAATTTATAACATCTATGATTGGATTCTTGATGTTCTTGGGAAATTTGGATTGGATTTTTGAGAGAGAAACCCTATATTCTTGTTAAAATAGAAGAAGAATGTAGTTTTCTTTTTACTTGAATATATATAGAGGGTCAAAATGGGTTGAAAAAACAAAAATACCCATTTAAAAATGCCCCTTAATTGCTGAAAAAAGTGGTTGACGACATCTGTGATAGGCCGTCAGACCAGTGATAGGCCATCAAGAGATGTCATCGTAGAAGGGTTAAATTTTTGATTTTCTTCCTAAGGCTGATGATGTCATCAGAAATGTCATCAGAAATGTGACAGCCCGTCAAAACCGTCATCACCATTTTCTAGCTTGACCAAGTTGGAGTAAAATAGGTATAACTCTTTGCTCCGATATCAGATTTTTCTAAAATTGGTATATTTTAAAAGGTAATTCAATTATATATCTTGTGATAGGTCATGAGATCAAAAATTCCAAGTAAAATGAGATATATGCTCATTTGAAGTTAACTATACCAATATCCTTCCCAAGAACTCAATCGGTAAGGAATGTTTTCATTCCCCCAATTGTTAAGACATATTTAAGGCCTTAATACACACCATCCTTGATTAGAACACAACAAAAAAACTGTAATTTATTACTCACGATCTTTATTCATGGTTGCACTATTGGTTAGAGTCTCGAGGAATTACAACATGGCTCTAACTTCCTCACGGGGTGTCTGATTTGAGTGAATCTTATGTCGATGGAAAGCTTATCCAATTTTACACATGATTGAAAGTATAATTTATGGAAATACAACATGATATAAATAAAAATTAATTTGGAAGTCATCTATATTCACTCAAAAGATGGATTTAGGCTTAAGAAATGATCGGGGTATTACAATGCTAGACAGTGATCATAATCCCGAAGGACCATGTACTAATCCATGTTTTTTACCTACTACAATCATTGAATAATAATACTATATAATGTGAACTTTAGGTAAAAATTTCCATAAGTTTATAATCTTATACTGATATGTAAATACTGAATACAGAACATCTGACAATCATATCTGAAAATTGAATAACTATCTGAAATAATCAAGTCTATAAAGCCTCTAACTAAACTGTGTGCAAATGGAGTTGATGCGACAAGTCCCCAACTAACTCTGACTACTGATAATATACTTTAAATAATGAAATGACAACACTTTCCTCGAACTATTAGGACTCACTGCTAAATCTATTGTTGATAATCTTGGTTACTAGGTACAGTCAAAAGCCCTTGCATCTGAGCCAATAATATAATACATGATAGCACAAACAAAAAGATATGCATCAGTACTTTGAACGTTCTGGTATGCTAAGTGATGTAGGCTAATATGCATGGGTTCATATGCATGAACAATAACTGACTAAGTAACATGAATATAATTGACTATGAATATCTATATATCAGACACTACTATAAATACTAAATATGCAATAATATTCTCAAAACTATGTATGTTGTAACTGAGGTTCATGATAATACTGGGTACTGAATTCTGATAACTGAATGACTGATATATGAGTTTACTAGTACTGAAATACCATATACTAAGTGACTGTTTCTCAAAGTCATAAATTTGTAAAAATAAACTGAGTTCTATACTAAATTGAGTGACTATGTTTGACAATCCTAATTCAAAGAATGAAGTGAGGTTTATAGTGAGTATGAAACTAAAACTATGGGAGTGTTCATCTAACCGACAAACCTCAAGTATGACTGAGTTGGGGTCCAACCTGTGACCCCTATTTAAAGGGTGTTAGCACCTTGCCAAGGGATACTAATAATTTATATGACTTTACCCTCTCTAACAGGAAGCTCTTTCGTCAACCTTCGCTTGTAAAAAACTCGAACGAGATGTATCAACCCTATACTAGAGTGAAGACATCTTACCCTACACTGGCTATGTATTTTTATAAACAAGGGATTGCTACTAATGGTGAAATCCTTTATTGATAGGAATGCCCCCATCACTGGGTTCACTCAGTGCTCATTCTTACTCACAACTGAATAGAGACTGAGCTAATTTCTAGTGTACTAGGCTTGACATAACTGTTATGGATCATGTTGTCAATCTGAACTAGACTGAGTTCACTGAGTTCTATTAACTGACTGAGTACACTGAGTTCTCCAACTGTCTAAGTACTACTAATATCACATTAATGATACTATTCTAAACTAGTGTAAATCTTTGTAAACTACTAGATTGTCGAGTATTAGATACAGGACTCGATAACATGAAATGTAAAGCATAGCATGATCTTCAAAAATATTATAATGTCAATAACTAATTTATAGAGACATTTTATCAAACACTTGTAAGATATAAGATTATACATATGCTAGCATGTCATAATTTCCCAATTTAATTCTCATGAGAAATTTATTAAGCACTTGGGGAACCTAATCTATGCTCATAATACTAATCAACATGTAGGCCTCATGATTTTCAATCCCAACTTACAAATTCAAGGGCTTTAACATGAATTCATAATATACTACACACATGTCAAATAAATTTACATGAATCTTGAAAAAATCATGAATTATAAACCCAATTATCTTCATAATCATGAATACATTCAAGCCCAACATGAAATTCATGAATTCAATAAACTTGAAGTTTTAAAAGAGGTTCTTGAACATTAACGGTGGAAGGAAACCCTTGGATGAACACCTAACATACCTTGGTGCTTGAATTCCTAAAGATTGATGGTGAATTTCTTTAATCTTGATCTTGACTTTGATGGGTTAGGGTTTATTCTTGAGAGAATTTGAGATAAAATGAGTGTATTGTGCTTAATGAGGGCTGAATTTTGTGTTCTAGGGGTAGATTAAGGGTGATAAAATGATCCAAATATCCCTCTAGATGCGGGCCTTTAATAACTGAAGGCGTGCCCAGTGATGCACAACCCAATTTTCTGCATTAATGGCGTCAACACGATGATCAACACATCACATCCAGTTTGCATTGGTTCACTAAAATTGCATGGAAAGCTCGGGGAAAATTAATTGTCGATGCAATGGTGATGCAATGCGTCAAGTTCTCGTCGACCCACTATTTTGGTCACCTAAAAATGGTTTAAACGAGGTCTGAAAAATCCAAAACTCATCCGAAGTGACCGATTGACATTCTTGATCAATAAACTTAAAAATTGATACTTTAAGGTTATAAAGGTCATGAAATAGGATCGCCAAATTATGAAGGCTAAAATACTTCTAAGTGTAAACACTTAACTAAAATTTCTATGTCTGCGACGTCGTTTCTAGCTTTAGCAGAAATAGTTACGCTTAGGACTTTGCGAGGTCTTACAAAAAATTATGGTAAGTTTTGTATGATTGAAGTTTTCTTTGAGAAAGTAAGCAAACTTTCTATCATTTTTCCCCTTATTTGATTGTGATATGGATATTGTGAGGAAGGGTATCTCTTTTAAATTATGAGAACACATTGGTATGAATTTGATGTACTAATAATTGAATACTTATACATATCATGTTGGCCCTAATTTTCACGATGAGTCAATTTGAGAGGTTATGTAGTTTGACAAAAAGGGTCTTTGAATTTGAATTTGTATGCAAATCAAGTGTATAGATCATAATTAAAATTTTCTAGTGAACTTACATGTGAGTGGATATAATAAATTTGTGATATAAGGCATGAAGATTTTTGAAGTTTATATTGACTTTTTCAAAAATGATCAAAAATTTATTTTAGACAAATTTATACACCAAAGTAACACATTACACATATATTTATGCATAGTTTTGAGAGTAATTTCTTGTATATTCTTATGTTCTATGCATATTTGTATCAATGAGATAATATACATGATTAGATGTATTTTGGAAAAAAATGCATAAGGAATTGACACAAAAGGACAAAAGATGCAACATTAGAGCCTTCTAGACTAAGACAAAACTTAAGGACGAGCATAGAATAGTTAAGTTGTTGTGTTAACTAGACAAAGCACCACAACTATTGTTGAACTTCAGATAGCTTTATAACTGGCCCCTACACAATGGGAAATACACCGTATTGGGATGCCCTATTTCCCTAGCCTGTGTAGCGCATTGAGGCTGTTACAAATCATATTTTTGCTAAGTCTTGGTCCAAGTCGTATAAGTTTAGGGTTATTTTTCACCATATCCTGGAATGTTCTAAAAAGGATCAATCATTTTTTTCAATGACCCACACAATGTAAAGAATATCCCATCCTTAGGGTTCTTACTTTTCTAATTTTTACTCATTAATTTTTAATGAACAAATTGGATTCCTATAATTTAGCTTGGGACAAGAGTAGCTAAATACCGTTGTTTCGGAGTTACAGATTTTGCAGTGTAGCATGATTTTTTGTTGATGAATGATTCGATGAGTTATTATTTATTATAATAATTATTCTTATATTTTATTTATCATTATTTTAATACTTCATGATCAGTAGAATAAATTTATATTCTTATTGTGAATTTGAAAGAGAAATCGTGAGTTAGAACAAAGAATATACCTAGTAAGATCTGAATTTTAATCATTAAGATACAGATTTGTGGCCAGTATAGACATATACCTAGATCACCTTAATTACTTAATTATAAAATTAGAAAAATAATTTCATTCGCATGCTCATCTTAATCATAGAAATATAGACTTAGAGTAACATGTGAGTAAAATATTAGAGGTGCAAGATGCCAAGATCATATAATAAACCTCTTAAATCAAAAACAAGGTAAACAAATAAGTCTATAAAATCGAATGCTTTATATGATTGCAAAATAGAGTTATAACCTTGAAATATCTTCCTAATTATAATCACAATCTTTAATCTTCGTTCTTGTTTTAATTACTAGATCAAAACCAACAACTCAAACAAAACAAACTTAAGTTACATAACACTTGTCTTATTTCTCAGTAGTACATTTAGCTAGATATATAGTTGCTAATCATAAGTCTATTTCCGTAAAATAATTGACATAACTAGTTTCTACTACTTGAAAGACTAGGTAATTTGCATATGAGTTGGGAGTCATCAATTTCCAAGACCAACATTTATCAAACTCAATCAACCCATCATTTTTTATTCATATTAATATAGTATTTTTCAAGGACTCAAACCAAACATCCTTTGTGTTACTTTTCTAAGTCAAAAGACTCACAAACCCATACTAAAAAAAAAAGAATTAATTGTGTTCATATGATAGAACTTTCCTTGAACGTGTAATCTTTAACTAGCTTACAAAGACATATTTGATGACAAGTTTACTGTAATGCATGTCTGTACTACTAGAACCTACATATCCACCTCGAATTTTTTATTATCCGGAGTACTTGCTGCATAAATAAAAGTGTATGTACATTGTCGTACTTTTATAAATTTATGTATTTCACCTATTCTCTCTCTCTCTATATATATATCTAAATGTTTGTTAAACAAGAAAAATAAGAATACCAACTTATTGAGGATATGTTTGTTTCTTTTGGTAGAAATTTATTAGGATGTCTTTAAAGCTTAGTTATCGACACTTTGGTGATGTGATGCTGTACATCCAACATCAATTTTTTTTCTAATTCACTTTTTCTGGTTCATTATTATTCCAAGTGAGTGAAAAAGGGAGGAGGATCATCTGAAGTTTCGCTATATAGGTATGTTTTACTGTTAGGCTAAGTATACAAAATGTAGGTCAATTTTAGTACCATTGTCGCCCCAACTACTAGAGTGTGCAATTATCTCAAAATTTTATAGGGTACCCAATTTTGATTACTCCATTTAACTAATATTCGCGGCATGTTTTTTGCATGAATACTTAATATTAAATTACTTTTGTTTTAAAAGTATATCCTTTTTTTCTTTTCTGTTCTTTTTTGCGTTCAAAAGCACACTCTAAAAAGTTAAGCCATTTTTTACATGAATATTAGTCATATATCTAAAATAATTTTTAATTAGAATTTGAGGCAAGGAAAAATAGGGTAAGATATCATAATGAGAGGAATCAAACTCAAAGAAAAAATATGAATGCTCATGTAATCAATCAACTAAAATATTATTGAGAATTCAGTAATAAATTAGTTAGGGCAGATATACTTGAAAAAATATATTACAGAGTACTATATGAATTTTTTAAACTTGTTGTCATTTTTACAATTGATGATTGTGGTTTGTTTTTTATGATTCATGAAAATTATATTTCAAGAAAGAGTTTATTTGTGACTATTTTGTGTTATAATCAGAAAAATAAATTATTATTTTTTTAGCAAAACTTTTATACATACATGCATGAACTTTAACCAAATTTAACATGTTTTTCAGCCATTTATGCTTGAGCTCAATTATAAATCACATTTTTAAAGGGTGCTAAATAAGTTTATTTGATTCGTTATAAATTGACAAATTGATTGTTGAAGTTTGTTCTTTATGAGCTATAGAACTTACGTCTCAAATTTGAGCTTTTTTGGTTTAGATTTCGATGTTGGAATTTGAAAAAGAATTTTATAATTTTTACTGGCAGTATTTTATATTGGAGAAAATCCCTGAAACATTAGCCAATTTTAATATGTATTTTAGTCATGTATGCCTAAATTTTAAATATACATGAAAAAAGATAAGGATAAATGATTTTGTTGAATTTATTATTGTTTTGGCAAATTGACAATCGATGTTTGTTCTTTATGATAGGTGAAAGATATTTAAGATTGAGCTCTTTTAAGTAGATTTGCGTGTTGAATTTTTGTCATTCAAAGAGCAAAAACACTTTTTGTCAAAACAAATTTAGACACATATATCTAAGATTTAAGATAAACTTTTCCATGCATTTCAGACGTGAATTTTCAACATTAGTCTCATACACCCGAATTATTCTCAAGCGGTAAACTCCACCTTTCATGAACTCATATTTCCATAAAAAAAAACTCAAATCCATTTTAAGTAAGAAAAAATTCTTTTCACAAGAATAGATTACTTTTTTTCTATACCTATGTAGAATATGATGGAATTTGTTAAGTGAAATGAAGGAAATTGGGTGTAATCATGTAAAATTATTGTGAAATAGAGATGTGTTTATCTTAAATGTCCAGTAACAAATATATTGGAAGCGTAGTGGCAAGATACAAATAGTTATTAAATCACAGACGTAGGCTGGTCTATTTAAACTTTTACATGAAAAACAAATTGAATACACTTTACAATTATCCCAGATAATCGAATTCACACTTTATTTAATTTGAACACATTTAACACTCCTTTATATATTAAAAATTAATTTAATATCTAGTTGAGACATGTAATACAAATTCCACAGTATATGGTGCATTACACTCACCCATCAAAATACCACATAAGCTCCGCATTAGAAATATAATACGACCTCTATCTCGGCCAATTTGACCAAATTTATATACGCACATCTGCGCCACATCATATGCACTTCAGTATTAACTGACGACCACAAAAATATAGGTGTTAGGGGATAGTTGAGTAGACTTAGAGTTATTGAGAAAATGCTAAATATAGATAAAAATAACATACAACTTGTACCTTATGAAAACTAACTAAGCATATGATTGAATAGATCAATTGGATTTACAAAATACAACAACCCTGGTTCTTTTGTCAATTCTAAATTACAACACAACAAATTCATTAATTGCCTAGAGTTTTTTTTTACATACAGTCAAGAAAACCCAAATCACTCTTTAATATCGGTAACGTACTGAATTCCTCGTATAAGAATTCAAACTATAAATCAATTCATCGAATTCCTATGAGTTTCATTACTTGTATGACAACCTATACTTACGTGTCTGAAAGAACGAAATATGTTTTCGGCACCATTGTTAAGGATTTGTTAGAGTTGATACTCTTTTGAGTTTATATTGGATTGTTCAGTTTTCACTTTTATTTGTTGGTTTAGTTTCTTTCAGTATACAAGTTAGTTTACCCTAAACACTAGAGTCAGGGATATCCCATGAGTGCAACTAACAACGAGATTTCATGTACTCTCAGATGGTTTAGATCGATAAGTGATAACATAAACCACCAAAATACCCCATATTTTGAGGAGGATATGGTTGCAGTCTATCTCCCTCAAGCACCACATATTTTGGGGTTAAATTTTGCATGACCGAATCAACTATTACGTCCAAAACTATTGTGAAGAGAAATATCATCAAAAAATTAGAGATTAAAGAGGAAAAATATGAATATTGTAGAATACTTTTCAATATGAGGGTAAACCACATAAATACTAACACAAACATGTGTAAAAATTTACTGAGTTGAATGACAATTTCCAATACAAAAATGTTTTAGATGAATATTTAAAGTAGACATTGTTCTTCTTCTACCTAATTTGATAAGCCAAACAATGGTTGAAAAAAAGTATTGGCAGGATCTATCATATCTTAGGATGCTTAGTGTAAAATATTTCTAAACAAGTTCATCTCATCTAAGGGTAAAAAATAGCACAGAGGCAAGATTTTTGGATTTGTAAAGAAATATACCAAATCCCTTTTCCATGATTAGGAGATATATGAGGGATACCTATATGATTTCCTGTATTACAAAAATCCCAAAGAGATCACTAGGAATAATTTTATTAAAAGATTGAGGCCATACTCTATGAATTTGTTAGATGATGGTCATATTTTGATGAATATGCATGATAAAATAGAGGCTTTGCAAAATCTTGCATCTACAAGTCACTTAGATTATTCAAAGCCTAGTAGATAATTCACTTGTCATGATTCAAAAGTAGAGGTCATGATAGAACATACTCCATCCTTACCTTAGGTAGCTAAGTGTTACAACCTAAATCACAGCCTAACCGTGACTGGTATCTCAAGTCCCACATGGACCAAAGATCACTCCCTACACCTAACAAACCAAACACAACATACCATAAGGTCGGATGAATTCTGAACCTGTAACAATATATCATGCAATAAGCTTAAGAAAATTTTAAACATGTTAAGAACAAACAACCGACGACCGATCAAACAACCGACTGACACCACCAAGTATCCACAGTTAAACGAAACAAAGCCTTATAAACAAATAATCAAAAACTGAATATTAATAAAGTGTCGGGACATGCCCCAAACTATAGCCAAGAAAAAGTCTAAATCGATGGACTTGCTAATCTATAATCTCAATTGGGACTTTATAATAAGACAAGGAATTCGAGATACCAACCTACTATAATGGAACAACAGCCAAAGGATTACCCACACACATTCTCAATATCAAAACATTAAACCCTAGATGAATAGAGTTCAAACTAGAGGGAAACTATAATTCATATGCGACATTACCAACCCTGTTAGAAACCACATATGGACCAACTTAATGGGTATTAAGCTTCTCTTTCTTACCAAATCACATCACACCTTTCATAGGGGACATGTTCCAAAATACCCAATCACTAATGTTGAACTTTAACTCCCTTTGCGTTGCATTAGTGTAGACTTTTGGCGACTTTAGGCAGCCTTAAGTCTATTCCGAATTACCTTTACTTTATCCATGGCATGGTGGACAAAATCAAGACCAAACAAATTATTAGCACCAACCTCAAACAACCAAATAGGAGACCTACACCTCCTACTATATGAGGCCTCGAATGGAGCCGTACCAATGCTAGAGTGATAACTATTATTGTAGGCAAATTTTATGAGAGGCAAGTGGTCAACCAACCTCCCCTAAAATCAAAAACACAAGATTTAAGCATATCTTCAAAGGTTTAAGTTGTCCTTTCCACTTGCCCATCCATCTACAGGTGGAAAGTTGTACGAAGGGTCACCTTAGTACCCAAAATTTGCTGGAATGACCTTTAAAAGTGTGATGAGCACAGAGTATCCTCATCTGATATGATGGAATTTAGAGTACCATGAAACTTCAAAATCACTTCAATGAATTACTTGGAATAATACTCAGAAAAGAAATTAGTCTTCACTATAAAGAGGTGAGCATACTTAGTCATCCTATCTAAGATGACCCAAATTGAACAAGATTTTTGGTGAGACTATGCAAGACCGATGAATCCATATTGATTATCTATCATTTAAAAACTAGCAATTCAATCTCTTGAGTCAACCCACCTAGCATAAATTGCTCTACCTTCACTTGCTGACACACCATGCATTTAGCCACAAAATTGGCCATCCTACTTCTTGTTATTCCACTAATAAATTTCATTGAGATCATGATACATTTTCATAATACTAGGATGAAAAGTATATCATAACTCATGATCTTCGGCCAAAATTCTTCCTTACAACACATCAATATCAGGAAAAAATAATCTACCTAGGTACCTCAAGATACTATCACCAAAAATTTTGAAAACCATCACCACAAATTTTAAAAACCATCACATTCTCCCTATCTACATCATTCTTGATTTACATCATGATATGATAAACACTTGTGTCTTCTTTACCTCAACGCCAAGATATGATTTCTCCACCTCTGGAACAATCACACCACTATCCTCAAAATCTAAGAGATGAACATGAAGAGTAGCTAAATAGTGAATATTCTTCACCAAACTTTGCTTCACCTCATCTACATAAGATAAGGTTCCTATAAACAACCTACTAAGAGTATTAGCAACCGTGTTAGCTTTACCTTGATGATAGATGGTCTCCACATAAATAATTTTTCCAGATCTTCAATGCAAACACCATAACTAATAATTCCAAGTCATGGATAGGATATTTCTTCTCATGAACTTTCAACTACCTAGAAGCATAAGAAACCACATTTCTATGCTACATCAACACATAATCCAACACTACATGGGATATATCACAATAGATAACAAAACCATCAGTGACCTCAGGTAAAGTCAAGACCTGAGCCAAAGTCAACTTATCCTTTACCATCTCAAAAACACCCTCAAAAGCATCATACCATAAGAATTTCACCTTCGTCTGAGTCAACATAGTTAACGGGTCCCCAATAGAAGAGAAACGTTCCACAAACCATTTATAATAATCGGCTAAACCCAAAAAGCTTTAAAAATAAGATGGAGTCGTGGGTCTAGGCCTTTTCTTATCCACAACAGCCTTTTGTGGATTTACCGTGATTCCTTCACTAGAAACATGATCTAAATAAGTCACAACATTAAACTGGAACTCACACTTAAAAATCTTTGTGTACAAATGCTAATCTTTTAGGGTTTACAACCCAAGGCAGAGGATGTAATCATCATGATCCACCTCATACATGGAATTCATCAAAATATGGTCCATACAGAGTACGAAAAACAAGTCTAATAACTGACAGAAAACCTGAATCATAAGATCCATAAATGTGGATGGCACATTAGTTAAACCAAAGGACATCTTCAAAAATTCAAAATGACCATACCAAGTTGTAAAAGTATTCTTAGGGATATTTTCCTCCCTAATTTTGAGCTGATGGTACCCAGACAAAAGATCGATCCCTAAAAAGAACTTAGCATGCTAAAGCTGATGAAAGAGATCATATATCCTCAGAAGTGGATACTTATTCTTCATTATTACCTTATTAAATTGGTGGTAATTAATAAACATACAAATGGAACCATCACGAAGAGCACGAGAGCATCCCATGAACACACATTAGGACGGATAAAACCCTTATATATAAGGTCTTTTAACTGCTTCTTAAACTAATTAAACTATGTTGGAGCCATTCTATATTGTGGGATAAAAATAAGACGAGTGTCTGGGAGAAGATCAATCCAAAAATAAATTTCCATATAAGGAGGTACACAAGGAAGATCATTAGGGAACACCTCAGATAATTCACAGACCTCAGGGATAGTCTTCAAAGAAGGACCTTCAACTGTAGAATCCTTACCATATACTAAGTGGTAACGGCACCCTTTTGAAATAAATTTTTGGTCTCTAAGATATGAGATGAATCTTTCCTTAGGCACCAGGGAATTACCTTCCCATTCAATTATCGGGTAATTTGAGAAATAGAAATTGCACCTTCAGGTCAGACAATCAAAGGATGCATAACACGAATGCAATAAATCTATCTCTAAAATCATATTAAAGTCAAACATGCCCAACTCTATTAGATCCACCGAGGTCTCCCTACCATCAACCGACATTACACAACCCCTATAAACCCTTCTAGTCACAATAGAGTCATCCACCAGGGTAGAGATTGAAAAAGTGTCAAAAAATACACTTAGGATTAAAACCAAAATGGATATTAACATGAGGGGTCACATAAGAGAGAGTAGAACCGAGATCAAGTAGATAATATACATCATGAGAAAAAAGTTTTGGGGAAGAAATAACAATATTAGTGGATGCCTTAGAATTCTAGCGAGTGGTAAGAGCGTACTATCAGTTTCTACCAATGACGGAACAAAAAATAGAAGTAGCACCAATAGTGTAGGAAAGGATGATGTAGCAACAAGAACCTTATTCACTCTAGACGAATTATTAGAAGGATAATCCCTCTGAAGATGTAATACTCTATATTTCTCAAACTTAACTTAACTCTCAGTTCATCAGTTATCCAATATAAAATTTTTGAAACATTTAGTATTTTTTAGTTTAGATCCAGCCATTGTATAGAAAATTTAATTAGATTTCTAACAATATAAAATTTTCCTAAATCCGATAACCGGATAAAAAGTAATATCTATTTTAATTTTTAGTTGTTAAACACCATCATTCAGGCCAGTAGTGCATCACGTAGTATGTCAAAATGCCAATTGTTAGTTTTCAGAGATGTACTATGATATCGGCACATCGCACCATTGCTTATTTTCATATTTGTCAATCTTTAGTGTACTAATGCGATTCCACCGAATCGCGGTAAACTTTTAGGTCCCCAAAAAAATGGCAACGTGATACCATTGCATCGCGCCACCATGCACTTTCCTAGTTGCCAATTTTCAGAGACATGATGCGATAGCATGACATTGCTCTAAGTGCTTATTTGAGAAAATTCCAACAGAAATTAAATGTTTTATCCATGGCTAAAACAGTCTTTTCCCATGATTTTATGATTCCCAGATACGGGATTTAATCCCTAAAAATGTTTTAAATCATTACTCAATCAATTTATCCCCAAATTAAAAGAATTCCCTATAAAAACTACAAACCCTAGCTTTAAAAAACTAAAAGCAATCTCAAAGGATTCACCAAAAACATAAAAAAACTCAAAAATTAAGGTATGTTAGGTGTCATCTATGGGTTCCTTTCCACAATAGAGTCCAAGAATCCATTTTTAAAACTACAAGATTGTTGATTTATGAATTACATGCTTGAAATTGAATTGAATTCATGTTCTTGTTATTGTTGAGTTTTAATCCATGATTTAAATTACAAGTTCCAAGAATTAATCTTAGTATGTGTTAATTTACATGATATTCATGATAAACCCTTCAATTTACAAGTTGATTGTTGAAACCATGTCAACCCTAAGTGTTCATGATTTAATAATTCAGTTATGCCTCCTCATATGTCTGATAAAATACCTATGTGAATGAAATATAGCCATTATAACACGGTAGCACGTCTTCCCCAATCATGTACAAGTTAATTCATTACAAGTGTTTGATAAAATGTCTTTATGAATAAATTATGGACAAGTGTACATTGTTATGTATTTTAATATTTCGATATGCATTTCTTTTATTCCATCGAGTCCTAGGGTTATTTAATCCCTAACAATTTAGCTGTGTACCTAGAGCTAGTGTCAGTTAAAAAATAGTAGCAGTAATGTCTCAATCAGTACAATCAAGTTTGTTACAGAGCTCAGTAGAACTGAGTCAGTTATAGAACTCAGAAAAACTCAATAAACTCAGTATCAATCAAGTCCAATTCAGTATACACAATTTAGTGTCTTTCAGTTGGGAGTAGGATAGAGTACCGAGTGAACCCAAGGATGGGGGATCACTTGCCAGTAGAGGGAGTGATTCTTATAAGCAATCCTTATATTCCAGAACTACATAGCCAGCGTAGGTTGAGACTGTAAACCTACCAGTTGAGGGTTTATGAGGTGTTTTAATCTATCAGAAGAGGGTTTCACTATTTTCATTAGAGTACCTATCAGATGAGGGTAACTCTTTAGTGTCTGTACCCGTGGCATGGTACTACCACATTTTAACTGGGTCACAGAATGGACTCCAACTCTGTTATCGTATCTTATTTGTGGCTTGGCAGTTAGATGATTACCTCCCACAATCATATTCTCATCCTTCAGAATATAACTCATCTCAGTTATACAGAATTAAGACTATTAGATACAGTAAACCAGTATCAGTAAATCAATTATTAGTAACTTCAGATATCAGTTACGCAGTATTAGAATTCAAGACTTAGCATCAGACAAGCTTTGCCACATTATTTATTTATATGCATATTAGTTCATACTCAGTATCTACTGTAGTATCAATTATTCATGTATTCTCATGATTAGTTACTCTATATCATGTAGTTAGTTTCTGTTCATGCATATGAACCCTTGCATTTAGTCTTACCTTGTCTAGCATAGAAGTGCATTCCATGTACTGACGGATACTCTTTATTTGTGCTATGATGTCTTATATCATAGGTTCGGACACTCTGGTTCCCATCCGTGTATATAGAGATTCATATTCAGCTGACAATAGTAGATTAGCATTGAGTTGTCATCATTTGAGGATATTCTTTTATTTTATTATTTAAGTAGACTCAGTATTTCAGTAGATGGAGTTAGTTGGGGGATTTTCCCATCAACTCAACTTTCAAATTGTTTTAGTTAGAGGCTTTTCAAACTAGTTTTCAGACAATATTCAGTTTTAAAGATTATTATTTTAGTTGATACACTTTAGTAGTATTTACATATTTCAACCTTCTGGCATTTTAACCTATTTTCTGCATTTATTATGGTATTATGTCTTACTACTCACAGTAGATATCAGTCATTGGCTAGCTTATAGTCTTTCAGGGTTATAAGTACCATGTTGCATTTGGGATACAGACTTGGGGTTTTACAAATTTAGCATCAGAGCCTAAGTTTCAACAATGTCCTAGGAAGTCTAAAAGCCGCATCTAGAATAGTCTTGTGCATGGTTGTGTACCATGCCACATTTATGGATAGGAGGCTATGAGATATTTTAGGAAACGTTTTTGTTCTTTGAGTATTCATGTGGTGCGAGTGAGCATGAGCTCAATTTAAAGTCTCAGACTAATTTGTTTCCTACTTTTTATTTAAAAAATATGCCTCCAAAAAAGACTAATGAAAGGAGAACCAAAAATCAGCTAGCACCTCAGCCTGTTTAGGTAGATCCTCTGGACGAACATGTATCCCATGCAGAATTTAAAGCTGCATTCACTACTATAGCCAACTTTATAGCTGCTTAGAATGAATGGCTCAATGTTTTTTTTTGGATAATCCAGTGGCCAATACTGCTGCAACCAACATTCAGGAGTTCACAAAAATGAATCTTTCCTTATTCTTAGGATCTAAGCTAGAAGAGGATCCATAGAAGTTCCTCAATCAAGTTTACAGTCATAGACATTATGGGAGTGACTTCCTTTGAGAGTGCTGAGTTAGATGCTTATCATCTATAAGATGTGGCTCATACGTGGTTTAAGCAGTGAAAGGTAGAAAGCGGCACAAATGCAGAGCACATTGAGTGGGATGAGTTTCGTACTACTTTCCTAGAGAGATTCTTTCCCTTAAAGCTGAGAGAAGCAAGGTGTTAGAGTTTATCATCCTCAGGAAAGATAGTATGAGCATGAAAGAGTATTCTCTCAAGTTTATTAGTTAGCGATATACGCTCCCAATGTAGTAGTAGACAGTAGGTCCAGAAATAGAAAGTTCATATATGGGGTATTAGATAGTATGGTTAAAGAGTGCAGAACAACGATATTGATTAAGGAGATGGACATATCTAGACTCATGGTCCATACTTAGTAGATAGAATATGCTACGAATAGTGAGAGGGAGAGGCAAAACATGATAGATAGAATAGGTAGCATTATTTCAAGAAACCTAAGTCAGAGAGCAGTAATCGTTCCTAGTTTCATCAAAAATCTTTAGTTCCAGCTCTGTTCTTAGCTACTGCTCTATTACCTAAGTTCAGAAATGGTATCAGTGATAGGTATCTAGGCTCTAAATCTCAGGATAGTGTTAGTAGTGCTCAAAAAAATCCTCTTTGCTAGACATGTCGAAGAAACCACAAAGGTGTCTACAGAGCTGACGGTGATGTTTATTTCGAGTGTGCAAAGCCAGGCCACAGTGTCAAAGATTGTCCTCATTTAGGTTCCCTGGGTCAACATAGTCATTCTTCATCTTAGTCAGGTCACCCAAATTAATATGGTGCCTCTTCCAGTGTCACTAGTGTGCAACACCCAAATAGGATTTATGCACTTCTGTCTTGAAAAAATCAAGAAAATTCACCAGATTTGGTCACTGGTACATTACAGATCTCCATTTACATATTTATGCCTTGCTAGATCTAGTAGCTTCTTTAACTTTTGTAACTCCTTATATAGCTATTAACTTCGGAGTTAGTCCAGATATCCTAGAAAAGCCTTTCTAAGTTTCTACCCCAGTGGGTAAAATCTATCATAGCCCAACGGGTAGACAAGAACTGGACAATTATGATATCTCATAAATTTACTTCAGCAGACCTTTTATAGCTAGAGATTGCAGTTTTGATGTCATTCTAACATAGATTAGCTCCATTTATGCTATGCCTCAGTTGATTGCTCAAAAAGAATTTTTCATTTTTAGTTTCCAAATGAACCAGTGCTTGAATGGAGAGGTACTACCACAATACTTATGTGTCGGTTGATTTCATACCTTAGAGAGAGAAAAATGATATCCAAGGGATGTGTCTATCATTTTGTATGAGTCAAGGACTCTCTTTCTGAAACTCCCAGTCTTGATTCAGTTCCAGTAGTAAATGAATTCTCAGATGTGTTTCTTGAAGAACTTCCCAGAGTTCCTCTTGTTAGGGAAATTTAGTTTTGAATAGACCTTCTTCTAGATGCTCAAGCAATATCTATTCCACTATATAAGATAAATCCAGCAGAACTCAGAGAGTTAAAAGAATAGTTTAAAGATCTCCTAGATAAAGGATTCATTAGACCCGGTATCTCCCCGTGGGGTGCACTAGTTCTATTCATGCATAAGAAATCTAGTTCTCTCAGAATGTGTATTGACTATCGTCAATTGAACAAAGTCACAGTCAAGAATAAATATCCACTTCCCAAAATTGATGACTTGTTTGAAAAACTTCAGGGTGCCAGTTACTTTTTTAAGATAGACCACAGATTAGGTTATCATCAGCTCAGAGTCAGAGAATATGACATTCCAAAAATAGCTTTGAGAACTTGGTATGGTCAATTCAAGTTTCAAGTCATGTCCTTTTGTCTTGCTAATGCCCCAACAACTTTCATGGACTTAATGTATTGTATGTTCAAAAAGTACTTAGACATATTTGTTATAGTCTTTATCAATGACATTCTTGTCTATTTCTGTAGTGAGAATGATCATGCAGATTACCTCAAAATCATATTTCAGAATCTCAAAACTCATCCATTATTTGATAAATTCAGTAATTGTGAATTTTGGCAAAGATCAATAGCATTCCATGGTTATATTATTTCTGGTGATGGCATTATAGTTGATCCTTAAAAGACTAAAGTAGTAAGAAATTGGTCTTTAACCATCTCTATATTAGATATTAGGAGTTTCTTAAGTCTAGCCAAATTTTTTCCATCGGTCTCTTGAAGGGTTTTTGGCTATTGCATCCCCAATGTCTAGATTGACTTAGAAAAAAGTCTAGTTTAAGTGGTTAGATTCCTACGAGAGGAGTTTTCAGGAGGTTATGACTCGACTCACCTCAGCCCTAGTTTTGACTCTACCAGATAGTTTAGATGGTTTTGTTATGTACTATGATACATCCGTAGTAGGTTTAGGTTTTGTCCTTATACAGAGAGGTAGGTCATAGCCTACACCTCTAGAAAAGTCAAGCCCCATGAGAAGAATTATCCCACTTATAACCTAGAGTTAGCAGCTGTAGTGTTTGCTTTAATGATTTGGAAGAACTATTTGTATGGGATGCATATAGATGTGTTCACAGATAACAAGAGCTTGCCGTATGTGTTTCATTAGAGATATTTAAATTTGTATTAGAGAAGGTGGTTAGAATTATTGAATGGTTATGACATGAGTTTCTTTATCTTTTATACAAAGCAAATATAGTGGTTGATGCTTTTAGTAGACTATCTATCGGTAGGGTTGCTCATGTTGAGAATAGTAAGGAGATGTTAGTTCAGGAAATTCATCAGCTTGCCTTACTAGGTGTTCGCGTATTCGATTCAGTAGAAGATAGTGTGTGGGCTTAAAACAGTTTAAAATTTTTTCTAATTTCCGATGTGAAAGAAAAAAAGGATAGAGATCCAAGACTTGTTAAGTTAAAAGAGTCAGTCAGAGATTATAAAGTAGAGGTTTTCTCACAAGAGGGAGATGGTGTATTGTGTGTCCAGGGTCGACTATGTATGGCTAGTGTAGATGACTTAAGGTAATGAATTATTACAGAAGTGCATGGTGCACGTTACTCTATTTATCCGGGGGCCACTAAAATGTACTGTGATTTTTAGGAGATTTATTAGTTTAGTGGGATGAAGAGAGATATTACAGAATTTGTAGTAGGTCCATGCAAGAGTTTAATATTTTGACATGGAAATTGGAAGAAGAGAATATGGACTTTGTGATGAGTTTCCCCCGTACTCATCGTTATCATAATTCTATTTGGGTTATCGTAGATAGAATAACCAAATAAGCTCATTTCTTGCCAGTTCATACTTCCTATACAGCGAAGGACTATGCCAAACACTATATGAGATAGTTGGTCAGGTTACACGGAGTTCTTGTATACATTATATCAGATAAAGGTACCTAGTTCACCTTTTATTTTTGGAATGCATTCCATAAGGGTCTTTGTACCCTAGTTCATCTCAGTATAGCCTTTCACCCATAGAGACATGGTCAAGCAAAAAGGACCATTCAGACTTTAGAAGATATTCTAAGAGCATGTATTTTGTATTTTAAGGGTATTTGGGATGACCACTTTTCTTTGATCGAGTTCTCAGACAATAATAGTTATCATTCTAGTATTCAGATAGACCTGTTTAAAGCTCTCTATGGTAGGAGATATAGGTCTCCAATTTGTTTGTTCAAGGTAGGTGAGGCTAAAGTATTAGGGACCGGCCTAGTGTTTGATTCCTTAAAGAAGGTTCAGTTAATAAGAGAAAGGCTTAGGTCAGCCCAAAGCCGACAAAAATCATATGCATATATGATGAGAAAGGATCTCGAGTTTGAGATCAGTGATTTTGTGTTCTTGAAAATCTTTCCTGTGAAAGGAGTAAAGAGGTTCGGAAAGAATGGAAAGCATATTCCGTGATATGTTGGTCCTTACAGAATTCTCAGTTGTTTCGAAAAGGTTTCTTATGAGCTTCAGTTGCCTTCAGATATAGCCTCAGTTCATTCAGTATTCCACGTCTCCTTTCTAAAGAAATGCGTTGATGACACAACAATCATATTTCCCTTAGAGGATGTAAATGTTGAGAATGATATCTTTTTTAAAGAGGCTCAAGTCGAGATCCTCGATTATCAGATTCGCAGACTGAGGAACAAAGAAGTTTCCTTAGTTAAAGTTCTTTGGCGAAATCTATCAGTAGAGGGAGCTACTTTGGAAATAGAAGCAGATATGCAGACCAAGTATCCTCACCTATTCTTCTCAACCTCAGATCCAGCTTAAGGGGATAATCTTCCTTAGCTTTACTTAGTTTAATGTTCAGCTTTAATTATAACTTGGTATCCATTACCGTTGAATATTTTGTTATACATTCATGAATTAGTTCAGTCATGTTCTAATGCATCAGATATGCATGTTCAGTATAAAAACTCAGCTTTTCAGTAACTTATGTCATAAATTCTATGCATCAGATATGCCTGTTCAATGTAAGAACTCAGTTTGTTAGTAGTTCAGTCATGTAGTCATGCATTATATATGCACATTCAGTGTACAAACTCAGTCTATCAGTGTCTCATCTTAATCAGTCTCATTTGAGGATGAGTGATCCCAAGGGAGAGATATTGTAATACCCTTTATTTCTAAAGATTAACATAACTCTCAATTCATGAGTTACCAGATATAAATTTTTTAAAACACTCAGTATTTTTCAGTTTAGAACATGCCATTGTGTAGGAAATTGAATTAGCTTTCCAACTATTAAAATTTTGCTAAATCTGATAACTGGGTAAGAAGTTATGACATTTTTAAGTTTCAGTAGCTAAACATTGTCATTCAGGCGAATAGCGCATAGCGGAGTTTGTCAAAATGGTACTTGTCAGTTTCTTGTGAAGTGCTGCGTTATCAGTACGTCACACCATAACTTATTTTCACATTTGTCAATTTCCAGTGTTCCAATGTGATTCCACCACATCGCGGTGAACTTCTAGGTCCAAACAAAAGTGGTAACGCAATACCAACGCATCGCGCCACCATGCATTTTCCTAGTTGGTAATTTCAAGAGATATAGCGCGATAGGGCCGCATCACACCAGGTGCCTATTTCGAATAATTTCAACAGAAATTAAATGTTTTGTCTAAGGTTTAAACAATCTTTTTACATGATTTTAACATGCCTAGATAGATGATTTAATCTCTAAAGACATTTTAAATCATTACTAACTCAATTTATCCCCAAATTAAAATCATTCTCTCTCAAAACTACAAACCCTAGATCCATGAAACCAAGAGCAATATCAAAGAATTCACCAAGAACTTCAAGAAACTCATAAATTAAGGTATGTTAGATGTTCATCTATTGGTTCATTTTACCCATAGAGTCCACGAATCTATTTTTAAAACTACAAGATTATTAATTTATGAATTGCATGCTTAAATTAAGTTGAATTTAAGTTCATGTTATTTTTGGGTTTTAATCTATGATTTAAATTACAATTTCTAACAATTGATCCTAGTATGTGTTGATTTACACGATATTCATGACAAACCCTTCAATTTGCAAAGTGATTGTTGAAACCATGTCAACCATAAGTGTTTATGATTTAATGATTCAGTTATGCCTCCCCATGTGTTTGATAAAATGTCTATGTGAATAAAATAGTGCCATTATAACATGATAGCATGTATTCCCCATTCATGTACAAGTTAATGTATTACAAGTGTTTGATAAAATGTCTCTATGAATGAATTATGGACAGTGTACATTGTTATTTATTTCAAGATTTTGCTATACATTTATTTTATGCTATCAAGTCCTGGGGTTATTTAATACCCGACAATTTAGCTGTGTACCTAGAGCTAGTCTACGTTACAGAATAGTATCAGTAATGTCCTAATCAGTAGAATCCAGTCAGTTACAGAACTCAGTAGAACTGAGTCAATTATAGAACTCAGGAAAACTTCATAAACTCGGTATCAATCCAGTCTAGTTCATTATACTCAATTCAGTGTCTTTTAGTTGTGAGTAGGATTCAGCACCGAGTGAACCCAAGGATACGGGCTTACCTACCATTAGAGGGTGTAATCCTTAGAAGAAATCCTTGCATTCCAGAACTACGTAGCCAGCCTAGGTTGGGACATCAAACCTGCAAGTTGAGGGTTAATGAGGTATTTTAACCTATCAGATGAGGGTTCCACCATTCTAATTAGAGTACCTATCAAATGAGGGTTCCACCATTCTAATTAGAGTACCTACCAGATGAGGGTAACTCTCCAATGCCTATAGCCATGGCACAGTACTGACGCCCTTATAACTTGGGCTAAAGGTTAGACCCTAACTCGGTTAGTTTATCTTATTCAGGACATCTCGGTTAGATGATTGCCTCCTACAGTTTCAGTCTTAGTATTTCGAATAGAACTCAGTTCATTTCCATAGATTTAGGACTGTCAGATATATTCATCTTGTATCATTAAATCAGTTATTAGTAACTTCTGATATTAGCTACTCAATATCAAAATTTAGCACTTAACTTTAGACAACTTTAGTCACTGTATTTATTTATATGCACATTATTACATACTCAGTATTTACAGCAGTATCAGTTATCCATTTATGGTCATGATTAGTTACTATATATCATTTAGTCAATTGTTGTTCATATATATGGGCCTTACCTCATCTATCATAGTACTACATTCCACGTACTGACGCATATTCTTTCTTTGCGCTATGATGTCTCATATCATATGTTCGGACGCTCAGGTTCCCGACCGCGCATAGATAGATTCAAATTCAGCCAGCAGCAGTAGATTAGCTGTGAGTCCTCATCATTAGAGAATATTCTTTATTCTTTTATTTCGTTATTTCAGGAGACTCAATATTTCAGTAGATGGATTTAGTTGTGGGATTGTACCATCAACTCCACTTTCTGAGAACTTCAGTTAGAGGCTTTTTAGACTATTTTTCAAATAATGTTCAGTTTTACAAATTGTTTTTTCAGTTTATAAACTTTGGCAGTATTTACAGATTTGAAGCTTATGGTATTTTAGCCTATTTATCCATTTATTAAAATATCATATTTGAATGCTCACAACAGATATCAGTCATGGGTAAGCTTGTGGTCCTTCAGGGTCGTAAGCATCATGTTGTATCCGAGGTACAGACTCGGGGTGTTACAGTATATAACTAGTCTGGCCTCATTTGAGCAACTTGTTCCTCCCTTCTTTTAAAAAATAATGATGCACCTGACAACAAAACCTACAAGAATAAATAATGATGCACCTGACGACAAAACCTACAATGAGGATACGATGGAGCTGATTTAGCTGCAGTAGCCTATTACTGGGCCCCTGGTTCTCTAAAGACACTATTATACTGAGAATGACAGTCACTTGATGCCTTTGGATAAGTAGAACTAGCTATAGAGTAGGAACCAGAATTTCCCAACTTCTTCTTAGACCACTTTCCACCATCTCTACCACTCTACTAGTACTTTCACCCTGATCGAAATAACAAAACTTCTTACTCTGTCTTTCACTCATCTCTGCTAGTCTAATTTTTTCTACATCCACCTAGTGCATATATGCCATAAGTTTAGAGATATCCATATCCTTGTTGGAGAAGGAAACCTACATTCAATGCTTAACTCACAGGAAAGCTAAGAAATAAACTTCCTCATTCTAGGTTTCATGCGAGACACCAATTCAGGAGTATAACGCGACAAGTGATGGAACTTTAAGGCATTCTCCTTTACTGACATCTTGTTGTATATTAGATTCACAAACTCCTTGGAATTTGCCTACCTCAACCCTTAAGTAAAGAAGCATTCAAGGAAATCGCTAGAAAAATTATTCCAAAAATATGACTCAGCATTATCACACCAAGAATGGTCCCATTCCTTGGACCACTATTATGCAACATCATTTAATTGCTAAGTGGCGACCTTTACGCCCTCCACATTAGTAGCATGTATCATACGGAATATCTTTTTCATCTTATCAATGATGTTTTGAGGATTCTCCTCAAGTTTAGAACCAGTGAAAAGAGGATGACTCAACATTATGAATTGTCCAACCCTAGTTGCCTCATATGATAGGGCAACAGAAGAAACCTACTCAGCCAGGGAGGCCACCAATTGGGTAAGCAAATGAAACGCCTGACAAAAATCAACATTAGACGCATCAGTTAAAGATGCCTAAGGTGGGATAGAGGGATCTGATAGAGCCCCATCAGGTCAATAAGAAGCAGTGACCCTACACCAGTTTTGAACTTCAGAAGTTGGACGAGCTCCATCCATATTATCCTTATATGGGAAATAAGAGTTACCACGAGCATTAGATAATCTTGTTGGATTGATCTGAAAAGAGAACACACGATAATTATAGGAGATTCAAGACCATAGACTCTATAACGAGAAATAGAGCAACAAGAAATGGAAACATTCCTAAATGCCTTGTAGCCTCTCCCATATATGTGTGGAACTTGACCCACCTATAGAAAAGACTATAATTGACATAGCTTTGTTCAACACCCAATGTCACCAAATCTAGGCTCTGAAATCATCTCCGTCATTACCCTAACAAGGACTAAGGCCTGGCCTGATGGGTGTCTCAAGTCTTATGTGGACTAAAGATCACCCCTGGTACCTAACGAAACCAAACACAACATATGTCAAGGTCAGATGAATTTTGAACATATAACAAGATAGAGTTCAATAATCCTATGTAATTTTAAAACATGTTCGTAACCAACGACTGTTGACCGACCAAACAATCGATCGACATCACCCAACATCAACAGTAGTCCAAACAAAGCATTAAAATAAAGAACAAAAAATTGAATATCAATAAAGTGTTGGGACATGCTCCCGACTACAGTAAAGAACAAGACTAAAAAATCTAAGACATAAGACACCATAACATGAAATGTATACTATAAAAGTGTAGTAGCTCACCACTTCAATGTCAACTCACGAACTGATCCTAAATCCTAGTCACTGAGAATGAGTGGAAGTATGACCAATTCCTGCTTCACATGGGTATACAACATCCAAAAATGATTAGTTATTGGAGTACTAGCTTTAAACTTATGATAAGAATGACATAGTATCATGATCAACAATTTAAAATCATTCATAAGCAATGAACCTAATCAAATACATATACATATATATTACATGACGAGATAGGGAACAAGGCTTATCATGCGCTTTAAAACCTTAGTCGAGATTCTGTACCTCAATCGTCATAACATGTACCCATGGGCTATATGGGCTCAAGCTCTCATACCCTGGTCAGGTAACATAACATGTAACTAAATCAACCAGAAAATAATCTCATATATACGCACGGGGAACTCGAACCTATCAATCATATACTAAGGTGACCTAAGCAATCAATCATGTAATAATATATGGAGGTCTTAAACCTACCTAATAATGAAATATTAATATGAGGGGCATGTACCTACCTTGTAACTTAGACCCCTGCATCGTCAAACATGGTTTCTAGTATCTATCACCCGAACCTAAAATTTCTTGACTCATCTACACAACCCTTATTAAAGTACAACTAAACCAATTATCACACATTTCTATTCATTGAACCATCTTTCACACTATGGTATACATCGTTGGTATCATTATGCAACCCTCTTGGTTCCATTATGCATTAGTTTGTGAAAAAACTAATGAATATGGTTTAATTAAATATCATAATGCAATTGTTCAGTTTTACAAATTCCCACATATCTCATAATTAAATACCAATTTCACAATATGGGGTTGGATTCATAAACACTTCAAAAGTCAAAACTAAGGAAAAATAACAATTACCTCGTTCATTCACAATACCCATGCACAAACAAATTCAAAACTATAATTAAAGCATGAAAACTCATATGTAAACCATGGGAAAACATTGTTCAACTACAAACATTAAAAACCATCAACCTCTGTTATAATACCAACATGAATATCCCATGAAAAATACTTTAAAAATATGCTTTGAACAAATAAAAAATGAAGGAAGAGTAACAAGCCATAAAAACTAAAAAATTTGCATAGAAATCGATTGTTTATCCCTTAGATGACAAACTTGATAAAAACCTAGGTTGACCTACTTTAGGGAATTCAGAGAGCCTTTTGGAGTCTTTGAAATGTTACTTAGACCTTACGACTCAATTACATAACTCTTAATGGGACTCTACGACTCGTAGGGTCTAGTTATAGTAAACATAGAACCAAATTTCGTAAATAGTAGACATCCTATGATTTGCACCAATGACTCATAACAAGTCATTAAGGGTCATAGTGAGCCACTCATACTCAAGATGAACTTAGCCACTTAATTTCTGATTTGAATACTATTCCATTTCAACGACTTATTATAAGTCTTTACAACATGTGTCCCCAAGTCGTACCCAAGATAGAAATTTAAGCACCATTCACTAGACACCTAACAACTAGGGGATCCTGATCCATCAAGACACCTAAAATTCAGAGGGTGAGTCATATCCAAGGCAGTGAGCTCAAAACATAAAGAAATATTCAAAGTTTTTGTTATAGTAAACCTAACTCATAAATTGTTTATGTATGTGGAAACAAATAAATAAAATTAAATACAAGACTTCATAAGAAATTCAATCTATAATATATATATATATATATATATATATATATATATATATACATACACACAAAATATCATAAACTAGACAAGAAATATCTCCTATTCAATAATCTGATGTCATGAGTAAAGTGCAGTACAACTAATGATGAGTACGAAAATACACAAGTTTGTCTCTAAAAAGTAAAATAAAGAGAGTAAGTATAGATGAAATTCAAAGTCAAGAACCAACTGAGGGGCTCACCTATACTAGAAATTAGCCTCAAACACACCTCGAACACACACTACACTTGTCGTTTTTGAACTAGGATTTGCACTTAAAAGTTAAAGATAGCAGGAGTGAGTGTCAACTTATGCTCTGTAGGTATCATAAGTTGATTGAGCATAGTAGAAAATTACACAAGTAAAGAATACTAAGCACACTTCCACGTGCATATAGAAAAAGTTTTTAATAGTGGCTCAAATTGTATCTCCTAATAGTTCTATAAGGAAAATTTAAAAGACCCAAACTCGATCCCGATCATAGTGGAAATCTAAAGCTCAACAAGACTGGAGATTCCTATGATAACACAACCCAATCATCACATCGACCCATGAGTATCGGATAAACTCCGAACATATAAAGATATAGCAGAAACAAGACTAATAAACATAAATTAAGAATGTTTAACCATTACATTGATGTCAACATACTAAACAAACATACCCAAGTCCACAATCATCCTCAAAAGCTCTATAAATTCGATGTCTAAATGTGTCAGGGCATGCCCCGGACATTAGCAAAAACCAAGTCTAAAATAATTTTAAGACATAAGATAGAAAGACCATAAAATGTATGCCTTCCAATGTATGGAAGCTCACCACTTCAAAGTAAACACACGAATCGATCGAACACCTTGTCACTGCACAAGAAGAGAAGAAGAAGATCCAACCCCTGTGTCATGTGGTAACACAACGACTGGAGATGGTTAGCGGTTGGAGTGATAGTATGTAATTCACGGGTAAGGATAAAATATTGCCTTTATTAAAAAAAAAGGCAAACCATCATAAGAAATAACATTTATATACATAGAAATATATATAGATATATACATACAACAACTTTCGGAAAAGGAAACAATACCTTATCATGCATTTTGAACCCAATCATGAGTGATGAGTTGGGGAATCTATCCTCCTACTTACATCAGTTAGGGAGTTTGAGCTTCCTGATTATATTAAGAAAAAAGATTCTAACCTCAAGCCATTTTATTAATCAAGTGGACTCTAACCACCAACCGTCGTGTCCATTACTAGTTGACATTAGGACTCTAACCTTTTGTCCATGCATTCACATTTACTTAGTTCTACATTTAAGGACTCTAACCCATTTAGGCAATCCAACCCATCAAGGCTACACTTTCACACCATACATGATCAAATTTTTTTTTGAACCACTTCTCACTCGATCACTTTAATAAGCCAATCCCTTATTTTCCAGCACCATTCACGTAAAATTGTGGTCATCAATAGCTTTTACCAAACTATTCATTCTTTACTATCATTCATACACCAAGCTTTAGTTCAAACACTATTTAATTTTATGTTTAGGGATTAAAACCCCTTTATAATCAATCAAACCATGAAAGTTACAAATTAACTCATTACATGACCAACAAGGCCTTTACAAAGTCATTTACCAATTACTCTTACTCATTAATACATTGCCTTAGTTCACAACACTATTAACATGTAACATGTTATTTCTCTTAGACATTTCCACAAACACCTCGAGAGCATACCTTTACCATGACCAAAACCTAAGTGAAAGCCATCAAGATTAGGGTTACTCATGACCCATTTGTTAAACCATAATAAAAAAGGACCCACAAGTGCAAGCCATTTTCAAGAACATTTAGAAAGAGAAGCGCAAATAAGAGTACACAATGCTCATCACTATACATCAAAACCCTATTCATTTATTTGAAAACCCACCATTAAATAATAAAAATGAATGTTTAAAACACACGATATTTGCAAAATTTTAATAAGGGAATGGTCACATGACTTATACAAGATAATTCACGCAATGAACTTGACCCCATTAGCCTCTAGATGAATACATCTTGAAACCCTAGCCTCCAATATTATTGAAGAAGTTTTCACAAGATATTTGAATGAGTTAATCATGTCCGTGTGAACAATGAAGGGACAACAATGTTATTAGTCGTGCGTTATAAGATTTTTGTGGTGGAAAATGTCCAAAATGTGCTAAGCTTAAAACCTAAAAATTAAACCAAGGAACGTATGACTCACCTTACTCAAACCGTACCCTAGAGTACAAGTGTTACCCTTATTCGCACCCTAACCTCCCTATGGACACCATGATGATCAACATACAACCAAACAAGGACAAGTCATACTTTAAGTTATGAGAAGTACCGTAAAACTCGTAGACTAGGCAGAATGCACTAGGTCAACCTCAAGTCATCATACGACTTGTAAACATATGACTAGCACCCTAAAATATTACTTGAGAAAGTCAAAACCGCACCATGGACAGAATGTAAGATGCCATACAATGCCTAACATATGATAGGGGAGGGTACTACTTGTACCCTAGTATATGAGAGGTATGCTCAAACCTTACTCTACCCATAATCTTAAATTTATAAAATTCTCTAAGTGTTCAAAGCAATGGTGTTTCAATTCTCCCCCACTGGGATCATTCATCCTCGAATTACGATTAAAGAAAGCATAAGCAAAAGTTAATACATTATTAAACAACGTTACACTTAAAACCAACCTTTATCCAAGTAAAAAAAGACATACATCAAAGATAAGAAAATTAACACATATCTCAAGCACGATTTTTCAAAACAAAAAACAGATGTAGATAGTTGGACTTCAAGTCCTCTTCTGCTTCTAAAGTAGCTTTCTCGAACTTTTGGTTTCTCCATAGAAGCTACACCGAAGCCACCTCTTTTGTTTGGAACCGGAGAATTTGTTCATCTAAGATCCTCACCTGGACCTTCTCATAGGACAAAAAGTCAGAAATACCAACATCATCTAAGTGAACTACCAATGAAGGATCATCTATACATCGCTGCATCATAGAAATATGGAATACCGGATGGATGGAGCTCAAACTATAGGTTAAGTCCAACTCTTAAGGAATATTACCAACCCCCTTCAAAATTGAATATGGACCAACATACTAGGGACTTAGCTTCCTCTTCTTACCAAACCACATCACTCCTTTCATGGGATATACCTTCAAAAATACTTAATTGCCAATGCTAAACTTAAAATCCCTTCACAACATATCTACATAGGACTTTTGGTGACATTGAGTGGCTTTCAAACTATCACGAATCACCTTCACCTTATCCAAGGCTTGGTGAAAAAAATTAGGGCCAAGCTACTTACCCTCACCAACTTCATACCACCCAATAGGAGAATAATATCTCATACCGTACAATGCCACAAAACGTACCATACCAATGCTAGAATGATAACTATTGTTATTGGAAAATTAAATAAATGGAAAATGATACTACCAACTACTACAGTGATCAATCACTTAAGCGCAAAGGATATCTTCCAATGTTTGGAGATGGTCCTCTCTGATTGTCCATCCGTCTATCGGTAGGAAGCGGTACAAAAGTACAGTGGTGTACCAAAACCAGTTGGGAATGACTTCTAAAAGTGAGATGAGAATGGAGTACCATGATCCTAGAGGATAGAAACCAAAGTACCATACAACTTCACGATATTTTCAAGATATAACTTAGTATAATCCTCCGTCGAATAACTAGTCCTCACTGTCAAGAAGTGAGTAAAATTTGTTATCCTATCTACAATGACGCAAATAGAATCACATTGGTTTCGAGACTGAGAAAGACTAGTTACAAAATCTATATTAATTTACTCCCAATTCCATTTGGGTTACTCAATCTATTGGTATAAAACCTCGGTTTTCAAGTGTTCAGCTTTCACTGGTTGACTAACAATACACTTAGCCACAAAGCTAGCCACATATAGATTCATATTATTCAACAAATAAAACTCCCTACGATCATGATACATCTTCATAGAACTAGGATGAATAGCATACCAATATCTATAAGCCTCGGTCATAAACCTTTCCCTAAATTCATCGACATCTAGAATACATAACCTACTAGGGTACCTTAGGATACCATCACCACCAATTGCAAAATTAACATACTTTTGTTGACCCACACTACTCTTAATCTTCATATAATTGGGATCCAACATTTGTTTTTCCTTTATCTGAACAACCAGAGATAGCTATGATACCTGATGCACAAACACACCACCATCCCAAAGTCAGTGAGATAAACACTAAGATTTGACAAAGGGTGGATTTCCTTCGCTAACTTCTACTTATCCTCATCCATATGATATAAACTCCCCATGGATAACCTACTAAGAGCATCATCAACTATGTTTCCTTTACATGGTTGGTAATAGAGACTCATATCATAGTCTTTCAGCAACTCAACCCAGTTTCTATGTCTGAGATTCAACTCCTTCTGAGCAAACACATACTGAAGGCTCTTATAATAAGAAAAGATGTCAGGATAAACCCCATAAGGATAGTGGCACCAAATCATCAATACAAATACCACAACCAACAACTCAAAATCATGAGTAGGGTAGTTCTTCTCATGGATTTTCAATTTCCTAGAAGCATAGCCCACTACCCTTCCATGTTATGTTAATACACAACAATTACTAATATGAGAAATGCCACAATACACTATAAAACATTTATTACCCTCGGGAAAGGTCAAAACCAAAGGCAAAGTCAATTTATTCTTCAACTTATCAATACTATTCTCACACACATACTACTAAATGGACTTTACCTTCTTCTAGGTCGACTTAGTAATGGGGCAGTTATAGTCAAAAGAATTTCCATGAATTACCTATAGTAATTGGCTGGACCCAAGAAGCTACAAATATCAGTTGGATTTGTATGTCTAGGGCACTTCTTAATTGCCGCAGCCTTTTGTGGATCAACCATCATCCCTTCACTAGAGATAACATGACCAAGAAATGGCACAACCTTCAACCATAACTCAAACTAGAGAACTTGGCATACAAATAATGATCCTTCATGGTTTGCAATACAGTACAGAGGCGATCAACATGATCTGCCCACTATTAAAATAGATCAAGATGTCATTGATGAAGATGATAAAAAACAAGTCTAGAAATAGACGGAAGACCTTATTTATCAAATTCATAAATATTACGGGGGCATTGGTTAACCCAGAAAACATAACTAGGAACTTATAATGACTGTACTGGGTCTTGAATGCAGTTTTATGGATATCCACTTCCCTAATATTAAGTTGATAATAGCCCGACCAATAATAAATCATTGAGAAACACTTCACACCTTGACGATGATAAAATAAATTGTCGATCCTAGGAAGAGGAAACTTATTCTTTATGGTACCTTGTTCAACTAATGATAATCAAAGCACATTTAAAGGGAACAATCCTTCTTATGCAGAAACAACATAGGAGAACCAAAGGAGACACACTAGGATGGATGAAACATTTATCTAAAAGATTCTTCAATTTCTCTTTGAGCTCCTTCAACTCTGTTGAATCTATTATATAAGGAGGAATGAAAATTGGATTAGTGTTCGGAATAAGATCAATCCCAATGTCAATTTACCTATAGGGTGAATACCATGAAGGTCATCGAGAAAGACCTTGGGAAACTCATGAGCCACTAGAGCAGATTCTAGAGAAGGACCTTTCGAGTCAGAATCTTTAACTTGGACCAAATGATACAAACACCCTTTAGAAATCAACTTTCGAGCTCTAAGATATGATATGAACCTCAACTTAGGCACTAAAGAACCTTTTTCCCATATAATGACTGGCTTATTAGAGAATATAAAGACAACCTTGCAGGACCAACAATCTAAGTAAGCGTAGCACGAGTACAACCAAAGTATTTCCAAAATAACATCAAAATTAACTATGTCTAATTGTATCAATTCTACAAGAGTTTCTTTACAACTAATAGATACCAGACACCCCCTATAGTCTATTTTAACAACCACAAAGTCTCCTATCAGGGTATAAATAGAAAAAAGAACTGACAGAAACTCAAGACCAAAACCAAGATGCAAAGCTTCAAATAGAGTCACATAAGAGAGAGTGGACCCTGGATCAAGTAAATAATACACATCATAAGAGAAAAGTTTCAGAATACTTGTAACAACCTCTGGAGATGCCTTATACTCGTGAGAAGTGGCAAGTATATAAAGCAATTTCGGCCCGTGCCTTGACCAAAAATTGAAGTACAAGCAGAAGCATCACCCTTTGGTATTAGAGCAGATTAAGTAGCAATAGGGACCTTTTCGCCTAAGAAGTCACTAGAGAGGGGCACTCTGGTTATATGTTCCTAATCTAACACGTCTAACACATATATTCCCCTTTCTCACACTTTCCATGATAATACTGACCATAGAATATACAAGAACGGTAGGATGGAGCCTAGTAAGCCCCACTAGCCTGATATTGGGCACCTTATTACTAAAACCCACCATCAATCAAAACTCTCTAACTTTTTTCTTGCCCACCTACTACCATCTCTACTATTTTGCTCACACAGCCTAAATTTATTCCCTTGTATTTAAGCGAAATCAACTATTTCTTTTTCTCTTCCTCGACTTATTTCATATAAACAACTTATTTAGAGATGTCCATGTCTTTAATCAACTAAGATGCCTTGCTCTCAATGACCAACTCATGAGACAGTCTTGAAGCAAACTTATGCATTCTATCCCTTATACTAGAAACTATTTCAGGAGCATACCTAGACAATTGATGGATTTCAAGGCATACTCCTAGACAGGCATCCTTCCTTGCTTTATATTAACAAACTTCTCCGCCTTTCCTTGCCTCAACTATTTAGGAAAGAAATAGTCCAAAAATACATTACAGAAATCCTACCACAAAGATGACTCATAAATATCACCCCATGTCTGATCCTATTTTTCATACAATCTGTACGTCACATCATTCAACTGATAGGGCACAACTCCACCCCTTTCACATTAATGACATGCATGATTCTTAAATCTTTTCAATATCATCCAAAAAATCATCCGTTACCTTAACACCGATAAAGGTCAGAAAACTCAACCTCATGAACTGGCCAATCCTTATGGCCTTAAAAGATAGTGTAATAGATGCACCACGCTCAGCTTGAGAAACCACAAACTAAGCAATCATATGGATTGACTAACGAAACTTAGCATTTGGCATATCAGCCTGAGAAAGTGGATGAGAAGGGCTAGAAAGAATTGATGGAATGCTAGGACCATCAGGAACCAGACCCCTTGACTAGGTCTGGACATCATAAGTAGAGCATATACCATTAGTATAGGCCCCAATTAGGATCGAAGGGTTTGTAGGAACTTCAGATCCTCTTGGAGGCATTATTTGAAAGATGAGCAAATAGAAATCAAATAGCTACAAGACCTTAAACTCTATTGCTAAAAATAAAACCATAAAAACATGAAACATTGATAAATGCCTTATATCCTATTTCATATGTGTGGCATGCTACATACCTTAAAAGAGACTCTACTTATCATAGCCATGTGGACACAAAACTAACCATGAACCTAGCCTCTAATACCAACTTGACAGGACCAGAACCCAGGCCCTATTATAGTAGGTATCTTAAGCCCAACAAGGATTAAATATCGCCCTGTTAATACAACCCAACCATCACATCAATCTATGAGTATCAGATAAATATCAAACATATAACGCGATAGAAAAAATAAAACTATTAAAAATAACTTAAAAATATTTAATCATTACATTAATGTCAACTTACTAAACAAATATAACCAAGTCCACAGTTATCCACAAAACCTTTAAGAATTAGATGTCTAACAATTTTAGAACGTGCCCCCAGCAATGGCCTAAAACCAAGTCTAAAATAAGTTTATGACATAATATAGAAAGACCATGAAATGTATCCCTTCTAAAGTATGGAAGTTCACCACTTCGAAGTCACCACATAAACCACTCGAACAGAGGGTCACTGTGTAGGAAGAGAAGAAGAAGCTCCTGCCCCTGTGTCGCATAGAGACATAACATCTAAAGATGATTAGCAATTAGAGCGCTAGCATGTAACTCAAGGGCAGGGATAAAATTATTTCATTATTCAAAATCAAGTCAAACCATTATAAACAACCATATTTAAATACATAGGCACAAATATAGATATATAGATACATCGAGTATCGGGAAAGGGAACAAGGCCTTATCAAGCATTTTGAAGCACCTAATAATGAATAATAAATTGAGGCACTCTAACGTCCTAGTCGCATGGGTTAGTGAGTTTGAACTTCCAATTTTATTATGCAAGAGGATTCTAACCTCAAGCCATTTTAAAAAAGAAGTGAACTCCAACCACAAGTCATCTTATTTATCAAGTGGACTCTAGCCATAAGACATTTCATTAGGCAAGTAGACTCTAAGCATAAGCCATCTTTTTTAAGAAAGTAGACTCTAACCACCAGCCGTCGTGTCAATTATAAGTCAGCAATGGGACTCTAACCCTTTGTCCATGCATTCACATCTACTTAATTCAATATTTAAGGACTCTAGCCCACTTAGCCAATTCAAGCCATTAAGGTTAAAATTAAACACCATACATAATCTCATGGTCTTTTTGAGACATTTATCAATCGATTAATTTAATAGTTCAATGCCTTAGTATCCACAACGATTCAAGTCAAATTGTGGTCTTCGTGACGTTTTACAAAACCATTAGTTCTTCACTATCATTCATACACCAAGCTTTAGTTCAAAATAATTCAATTTCATGTTTAAGGATTTAAACTCCTTTATAATCATCAAAACAACCTAGGTTAACAATAACTAATTACATGACCAACAAGGCCTTTACAAATTCATATACCAATCATCTTACTCATTAGCCATTGGCTTAGTTCACAACACTATAAACATGTAACTAGTTATTTCTCTTAGATATTTTCACAAATACCTAGAAGGATTACCTTTACAATGACCATTACCCAAGTGAAAACCATCAAGATTAGGGTTACTCATGACCCATTTATTAACCCAAAATCAATAAGAAGCTACATATGAAAACCATCACCAAGAACATTTAAAAGTCAATTTTAAACAAGAGTAGATACTACTTATCACTATACATCAAAACCCTAAACATTTGTTTCAAAAACCACCATTCAACAATATAAATCAATGATTAAAAAAATATGATATTTGAGAACTAACAATGATAGAATGGTAAAATACCTCATTCAAGATTACTGATGGAAAGAACTTGACCTATTTAGCCTCGAGATAAATACCTTTTGAAACCCCAGCCTCCAATTTTATTGAAGATGTTCTGATAGGATTTTAAAATATTTTGATTTTGTCCAAGTGAAGAATGAATGGGAAAACAATGTTATAAGTTGTGGTTCATAAGGGTTTAGGGGTGGGAAATATCAAAAATGTCCTTAGCTTAAAAGCTAAAAATTAAACTCAAAAGGGTATGACTCACCTTACACCAATCATCCCCTAGGGTAAGAGCAGTACCCTTACTCGTACCCTAAATTGCCCCATGGACCCCATACTAATAAAAATATGACCAATCAAGGTAAAGTCATACCCTTAGGTATAAAACTCAAACCCAAGGAAGAATGTACAAGATAAAGCTTAAGACATCATAATACTTGCCAACTTATGACTAGTACCCTAACATATGACTTGGGAGAGGCCAAACCATACCATAGACAGAATATAACCCACGCTACACTACCTATCATACGAAAGGGGAGGGTACTACTCGTACCCTAGCATACAAAAGGTATGCTCAAATCGTACCCTACGTAAAATCTCAAATTTAGGAAATTCTCTACAGGTTCAAATCCAAGGTATTTAAATAATATCAGTATAAGACTGCATACGAACATATATAAAATAAGTACAAATACTTGATCTCAACACATACAAAATGTAAGTAATATAATAATGTGTAATGGACATCATATAATGCCTCAATATCACTTTGTATATACCTCTCAAAATGAATCTTCGAGTATTAGACACCATAGGGGGCTCACAACCCATATATGTTCTTAATCTTATATCTTAATCAAGTTGCTGACATATTCCTTGATCAAGAGCTTTAAAAAGTATATCTTTCATTTTTAAAAAATAGTATTTCTCTGTGCTACCAATTTCGTGCATACAGATGATTGAAATAAAGATACATACTCATAATTAATTAATTTAATAATTGTATTAAATGAGGTCTAATCTTTTCAAACTTCAATAAATCATGATATAAGATATCATATAGTACCATAGTAATAAATAGATAGGCAAGGCATTAGTTATATTAATTTAAGACCCCACTCAAGCATAAAAAATAATGATAATTGAAAAATAATATTCAAACACGACAATACTAGCCCTTATATTGACATCACAATAATAATATTCTCTTCAGTCAATAATAAGACTCACATCAGCCTTTACATACGAATCATGACAAAATAATCTCTCAAGTTAATAACAATACTCATATAGGCCCATACCTAGGAAAGATAATAAAATAACTAGGTCAAAATATAAATCTCAATACAAATTCCCCAACCCATAGTATACATTACATGAATGGTTAACTTCTTATCCCATTATGAAGAAAGTTAAGTCATAACAATCTCAAAAATATAATCTTGAGTCTGGAACCTTTCCTTTAAATGCATCCTCGGAATGAACCTAATCTATCAAAAATTCAATCTACACATTAAAGAAGTCAAATTATAACAGTATTAGCTACTTTTATTTTATGTATAAAAATGGTTTAATAATCAATCCCAAAGAAAAAGCATAAAAATTGGTATTTTTATTAAGGAATCATGTTTCTCATAATCTAAGGGTTCTAAATATTAACACTCATTGAAATATAATTTGTAATTGAGCTGGAAATTAAAGAAAAACCATTTTATCTCGGTATCGAGTGAAACCCTAAAAATTTAAGTTTTAAAGATGATTTAGTGAAATAATTAAGTAACAATAGATATCATGCGTAAAAGATCATCAAAGTCTAGTTTAAAGGAAAACCATTTGTGAAATTGCCAAAATAGAGACCATAAAGCTTTAAATAGAAAAATGTAATAAAAGAGAAGAAAAACAAATTTATAACATCAACGTGAACTAGGAAGTAAAATGGATGCTTGAGCAACCAGACTATAGTTAAAGACATAGTCACTTCCTATGTAGATGATTGCTTAAGTGGCACTTTAACTACTAAAGCGGTCTCAGTAAGGCAATAAACACATTTCTAGGTGATGTTGCTAGAAGATTGGGCATCTAGTAAGGTGTTCTTTGGTCCAATTAGGCAATATAGCTAAGGAAACTAAATGACAACAACAATGTTTGTACTAAGACAAATTTAGCTAAAAATTAAGGGACTAAAAAAAATTTTGAATGTACTCTCAAAATTCAATTATGAGCCTATAAAAATAATGTATTAATGATACTAGGAAATTTTTGAAGTTTTGGACACAATGGAACCATTGAATTTAATTAAAAATGATATTAGGAAAAAATTAACCCCTTAGAACACCTTTAGGCGATACTAGCTTCTTAACTATGAGGTCCCAACCCTAAATGAAAGGCTCAAAACTCGAACCAACTACTGTACAAACATAACACATTAAATATCACTCTACTTGAACCACCATTCGATGTTCAAATAACAACATATTAACCAAAGTCAAACTAATCAATTATAAGGCTACTCAAAACCTTAAACCACTCAATTCACTCCCTAATGCTTTGGCCATTTTTCAAACCATATCCACAACTCATAAATGATACATAGTAACTATGGGAATATAAATATGATCAAAATATATATAGAATTAAAATTCATAAAAAGGGTTTTTACATCATTTATAGATAGAAAATACTGGCTAAGCTCGAGTTAAATAAAGCATTATCCAGTCAAGATGATATAAGGTAGGTGTGTGCCATAATAATGTAGGATTTACTAAATCTAGTTATAGGTAAAGTTTAGTAGGTATATCAATGTAAGACCCCTTAAAATTTCAATTATTTTATTTTTGATCTTCCCGCGTAGGTAACATCAATTTTTGACTTGACCTATTTTTAGGGATGTTAAAAGGTGTTTGGGAAAACTTTTGGAATTTTATAAATAGATTCGGGGTAATTTTGAAACCCCAAGGCAGTAAGGGGTTGTGATATTATTGTGTCACAGAGATTACCTACCATGATATTGACATAGCTCGGAGGATATCCTCTGCAATAACGGTATGCCATGCCAGGGTGTTAATTCTGACAAGTTTTGTTTCTTTCACTTGGGGTGAGGGGCTTTTTCTTTTTTTACCCTTATCGGACCTTTAAACATATAATAAACCTCTTTTATTCAGTTTTCAAAGATCAAAATCATCCATTCTCTCTTAGAACTCAAGAACCAAGAACATTCAAATGTTTCAAGGAGAATCCATCATTTGAGCTCCAAACTTCAAATTGACTTTAATTTTTTATGTGTTTTAGAAAATTTTCTCTTCCTTATACATTAATTTTACATTGTGGAATAAGTTGAATGGATTTTTATTTAATTTAAGTTGTTGGTGTTAAAATTGGGTGGAGGGGTTTTTGTTGTTACTAATTGAATTATTTGTATCATATTTTAAATTTATTATTCATTTTTTATATTGATATTTTTTTACTAAATTGGTAAATTGTTTCGATGCTTTGAATGGGTTACATGCGTTTCCCCAAATTTGATGCATTTTGTCTTGGAATTGGCATTAACCTCAACTCACTCTATAACTTGTTTTGAGTATAAATAAATTTCATGGTTTAACTTGCTTTGGAACTCAATACGTTGTATTAATGGATATAAAAAAAGATTCGGATGGCCTTGGTTGCTATGGTTTAGAATTTAAATGTAAATTTGGAGTCAATGTGGTTATGTTGTTTGGTTTGACATGTTTAATATAGCTTGCAATCATATTATATGACAATATCGAGATGTAAATGCCTTAATGAATTACACCTAGGTTATTGATTTGTTATATGTGCAAATTGTTTTAATATGGGCTTAACGAGGATTTCATAACTCTGCATGAAGGTGCAAGTCCTAGAAAGACAAACATTGGAAATGACGTTTGCTAGCATTGCAGGTCTATATGATTGTGTGCTTGATACACACTTGATATGTATATTTGGGATGGCTATTGCCCATAAATTATTTAGTTTTCCCTCAATTTTCCTTGGCTTATGCATCTAACACGTACTGGGACACATTCAGTAGGGGGAGAAAAACCCATATAGCCTATGAGTGCCTTTAGGATAGAACAAGCTACACAGTCAAGGTTAATGATTTTAAAAATCTTATGGTCATGACCCTTTACCTTATCTTAGCACCCTATATATGTATATATAAATGTGTATATATGCTTTTTAATAATTTTGGACTTGGCATTATTTTATTACTTTTCCTAAGTTACATGTTAGTGCTTATCCCACTGACCATTCTAAGATGGTACATCATTTCATGATGTAGGTACTGAAGATATTTATGTTGCTTCGATGCAGTGTTAGGTTGTTGAGCACATTTGTTGAGTTGTTGTGAAGTGGTGAGCCTCTATGCTTTAAATGTTCTTAAAATTTCATTATCCTTTCCTTATTAACTAAATAATTTTAGATTATTTTTTGTCATAGTCGGGAGCATATCCCGACTTAGATGTTATTTAAGTTTAGAGGCTTTCATGGATAAATATATGCTGGTTGTTATTTTGAATCATAGTGTTCATTTAATTTGTGTATTCGTCTTCTTATTAATATTTGTTGGCTTACACAATATTATTATTATTATTATCATCATGCTTTTATGGTTTGGCTTAGAGGGTGTTCTCTGATCTATTTTGGTCTTGAGATACCCATCACATCTAGACATGGGGTTGGGTCATGACAATCGTAGTATCATAGCATGATTTTGAGTCACTGGGTGTCCCCGAAGCCGTATCAAGTAGAGTAATTTTCATAGGTGTATAGCACACCACATATATAAGGAGGTGGCTACAAGGCATTTACAAATGTTTCCCTTTCTTGTGTACTATTTTAGGCTATAAAGTCTAGTGTTATAAAACTTCTCCTACTTATGACTTCCTCGTGTTTTAGTTCATACCTCCCCTTTAGATCTTATATTCATAGAAACTCTGTCCTACAAGAGGACAATGTTTAGGGGACTTACCCTGTGTATGAAGTACCGATCCAAGGCGGTGATGCTTATGATCAACTGCTACAGGCGACATCTCTTATGTAGAGTTCTGCCAATCTATTTATTTTGTTCATTGGCTGGTTACATCTCAGTCTCATCAAATAGATTGCATTGTTTTTGTTGCTCTTTTGTTTGAAGACCCTTGGGTTGGCTAGTTCATGAGGTTAAATCCCCTAACCTTCATATTATCTATTATTAAGGAATATCCTTAATGGTTTATGGATAAGATAGAGATTCTTCTCAGATAAATACATGCTACTGATTTTGAAGGAGTACGGTTTACATTATATCAACTGAAAGATGTAGCTTATTAGTGTTATGAGGAGTGAGAGCAGTTGAGGGATGATGATGTAGAGCAAACATTATGCGATGAGTTTTCTAGTACCTTTCTAGACTATTTCATTCCTCAGGAGTTGAAGAAAGCAACGGTTTAGGAGTTAGTGAATCTAAGTAGGGCAATATGAGTGTGAAATAATATATGTTGAAGTTTCAGCAAGTTTCTCATTATACCCTGGAGTTGGTGTCTGGCTAGAGTAGTAAAATAAGAAAGTTCGCTTTTGGGTTTTCCCATGACTTGGTATTTGAGTGTAAAGCTGCAATGTTAAATAATTACATTGACATCTCAAGACTTGTGGTTTCTATGTAGTAGGTTAAGAATGAAAATATTAAGCAAGAATATACAGGAGAGAGACAGAATAAGAAGTTTAGATATTCAAAATAGGGTGGGGGCCAGTAAAATTTTTGGATAGATGGTAGATAGTGGGCCAAGAAGAAGAACTAGGCAATTCTAATTCCTCAGCTAGTGCAACCTATCCTAAGCCTTCGGGTGATCATAGTTTTTAAGCTAATAGTAGTCCTAAGGAATAGCGTGCCTAGTACTAGGCTAGTGGTGCTCAGTCAGCCTACCATATCCTCCTTATCATTTGTTTAGGCAATTTCACAATGGTTAATATGATGAACAAAGAACTTGGTGCTATAATTTTTGTCGGCTGGATCACATTTATCGAGATTTTTCTTTAGCCAGGGTTACCACTTGGGCTAATAAAGGTTTAGTTTCCACATATTTTGCTCTTGCACCAAAAGGTTGTAATTGTTATATTGATACTGGCCAAAATCATCACTATACATTTTTTACTCATTGGGAATCTGAGGCATCCCTAAATATTGTTACTAGTATGTTACAGCTATTTTCCTGTGATGTCTATTGTTTACTTTATTTGGGTCCTACCCATTCTTTTGTGACCCCTTGTGTGGGTGTGCATTTTGGTTTTCGCCATTAAAGTATTTCCAACCCTATTTCTGTACCTACCTTAATTGATAATTCTAAGGTTGCTAGAAAATTCTATTAGGGTAGTGTGGTGTCTATCTTACATAGGGACAAATTGGTGAATTTAATAGAGCTTGATATGGTGGATTTCTATTTTATCTTGTGGATGGATTGGCTCTATTCATGATATGCTTCTATGGATTGTAGGACACGAAGGGTCAATTTTTATTTTCCTAATAAGCCTGTGGTAGAATAGGCGGGGAGTTCCTTAGTGCATAGAGGGGGGTTTATTTCTTATCTTGGAACTTAGAAATTAATTTCAAAAGTATGTTTTTATCATCTAAGTCGGGTTAAGCATTCTGACTCTGAAAGTCTTTTTTCACATTCTTTCCTTGTGGTTAGTGAATTTCCTGAATTGTTTCTCGATAAACTTCCTTGATATTTTGGGATTGACATTTATTGGATAATTCTTATATTTCCATTCCTCCTTATAAAATGGCTCTGACAGTATTAAAGGAGCTAAAGGTGAAACTGGAAAATCTTCTTGGTAAAGGGTTCATTTATCCCATTACTTCTTTGTAGTGTGCTCTTGTACTCTTCGTCCAAAAGAAAAATAGGTCTCTTTAGATGTATATAGACTATCATTAGTTGATTAAGGTGATAATGACGAATAAGTACCCTCTCCCTTGGATTGATGACCTTTTTTATCAGCTTCAGGGTGCAAGATATTTTTCTAATATTTACCATTATTTGGGTTATTATCAGTTGAAGATTAGGTAGGTTGATATTCCTAAGACTTCTTCCCAAACTCGTTATGGTCACAAAGAGGTTTTGGTGATTATTAGTTGGGTTGACTAATGCTTTGGGTACTTTCATGGATCTTATGAATTGGGTTTTTAGGATAGTTTTAGGTATATTTGTGATAGCTTTCATTGATGACAACTTGGTGTATTTTAAGAGTGAGAAGTACCATGTCAATTACCTCTAAATAGTGGTGGAATATCTTAAGTATCAGAAGTTGTATGAAAAATTTTCTAAGTGTGAGTTTTGGCTAAATGATGTGACTTTTCTTTAGCATGTTGTTTATAGTGAAGGGTTAAAGGGGGTTCCATAGAAAGTTGAGGTAGTTAAGAAATGTTCTAAATCCATGACTCCAATCAACATTAGGTGGTTCTTGGGATTTGTTGGGTATTATAGGAGGTTTGTAAAGAATTTTATTTTTATTGTTGCTCTTTTGACAAAATTAATGCAAAAGAAGGTTAAGTTTTTGTGGTTCAACGCTTGTGTGGGTAGTTTTCAGTAGTTGAAGGATAAGTTAACTTTTGTACTAGTTTTGATCCTGTTCGAGGGTACTGATGATTTTGTTGTGCTCTGTGAAGTGTCCTATTTGGAACTCGATTTTGTCTTGATGCAACATGGTAAGGTTGTGGCCTATTCTTTCATGAAGATTAAGGTTCATGAGCGGAATTATCCAACTCACAACATGTAGTATGCAATTATGGTATTTATTACGAAAATTTTGCACCATTTTCTATATGGGGTGTATGTAGACATCTATCAATATCATATGATCTTGCAATATGTGTTTACTTAGAAGAAATTTAATCTCAGTCTGAGATAGTATCTCAAATAACTTAACAATTAAGACATAAGACTTCACTACCATCCAAGTAAAGAAAATATAGTTGCCGATACTCTTAGCAGATCATCTATGAGGTGTTTATCCTATCTTTGTAAGGGAAAAGGATTTTGTGAAGGACATTCACCGGTTGGCTAACATGGGAGTTCACCTATTAGACTTTAACTATAGAGGAGTCATTGTTCAAGAAGTGGTCACATTATCTCTCGGTACTGAGGTGTAGGAGAATAGGCTTTGGATCCCATACTTATGTGGATGGAGAGTGATGTGGGTCAGTAAAAGGTTATATCATTGGAGAATGAGTAAAATGGCATTATGAGTTATCAAGGTAAGTTATGTGTTTCTAATATTAATGTACTGTTAGAAAGGATTTTGATTAAGGCTCATGAGTACATATAAAGAATTAATCTAGGTTCAACTAAGATGTACCATGACTTAATGGAAATCTATTTGAGAAATGATAGGAGAAGGGATGTGTCAAATTGTGTTACCAAGGGTATGGTTTGTCAGCAAGTTAAGGTTGAACACTTAAGGCCTGGTGGCATATCTTAAGAGATAGAGTTTCCTATGTGGAAATGGAAGGTGATCAATATGGATTTCATTATTGGTCTTCCTCGGTCTCATAATCAGTAATATTTGATTTACGTTACTATGGATAGAATGACTAAGTTTGGTCACCTCTTGTGAGTGATGACGAACCACTCAGGAGAGTATTATGCTAAGTTGTTCATTCATAATATTGTGAAGTTATTGTTGCGCCAGTGTCCACTATTTTAGATTGAAGTACCCAATTAGTATCCCACTTTTGACATTCTTTTCAAAAAGTTTTGGTACACAATTAAACCATAACACCGCCTTCCACCCTCAAATGGATGGATAAGCAAAACAGACTATTTAGACTTTGGAGGATCTGTCGTTGACTTTAAGGGTAGTTGGGTTTATTATTTACCCTTTATTGAGTTTTTGTACAATAATAGTTATCATTTGGGCATATAAATGGCTCCTTTTATGGATCTTTATGGTAGGAATTGTAGATCACCTATTGAATGGTTTTAGGTTTCTAAAACTAGAATTTTTGGTCCTGGCTTGGTAATCAATCAATGGGTAAGGTTAAGGTAATTAGAGAAAGACATAAGACTGCTTAAAGTATCCAAAAATCTTTTGTAGATATAAGTCAAAGAGGATTAGAGTTTGTATTAAGTGATTGCGTATTTTTGAAGATGTCTCCTTTGAAAGGAGTCATGTAGTTTTGAAATAAGGGGATACTCAGTCCCCATTATGTTGGACCACATCAAATTTTGAGGAGTATTTGTAATATTTCTTTTGTGTTGGATATTCCTTTGTGTATGGGATCAATTCATCTGGTCATTCTTGTCTCTATGCTGAAAAACATTGTGGGTAATCCTTCCTTGATCGTTTCTATTAAGGATGTTTATGCTACGAATTCATTGTCCTATGAGGAAGTCTAGATTGAGATATTGGATACACATATATAGATTATAGACCAAGTATGTAGCATCAGTTAAGGTTCTTTAGAGAAACCAAAAGATAGAAGAGGCTATATAGGAAGATGAGGAAGATATAAAGGCCAAGTATCCATTCTTGTTCCCCTAGTTGAGATAATGTTCTTAAGGTATAGTTTTATTTTTCTCTTGTCACTTTCTGGGTTTTCAATTTATTTTAGTTTCTTCTTTATATTCTCATGCTAAAAGTGTCATAACTCATCATTTGGGGACGAATGATCCTAAAAAGGACATAATGTAAGACTGCAAATTTTGATCATTTTATTTTTTACCTTCCCGCTTGTGTAACATCAATTTTTTACTTGATTTATGTTTAGGAATGTAAAAACTGAATTTGGGGAATGTTTTTTATTTATTTGAAGGGGTTCAGGGACATTTTGGCACCCGATGGTAGTGAAGGTCTAGGGTATTATTATATCACAGAGGTTAGCCTCCGCGATATTAGCGTGGCACAAAGGATAACCTGTGCGATAACGGCGTGCCACCCCAGTGTGTTGATTTTTTCAAGTATTTATTTTACTTGGGGTGAGGGGATTTTGGTCCTTTTACCCCTTATACTACCTTTAAACATAAAATAAAACTCTTTTCTTAAGTTTCCAAAAATCAAAATAATCCATTCTCTCTTAAAACTAAAAACCCAAGAATATTCAAGGGTTTTACAGAGAATTCATCATCCGAGCTCCAAACCTCAAATTGACTTCAATTTCTTGTGTCTTTTAGTCATATTTCACTTCCCTAAACTTTAATTTTACACTGTGCCATAAATTTAATGAATTTTCATATGGTTTAAGTTGTGGGTTTTGAAATTGGGTTGATGGGATTTAGTTGTTATTGGTTTAATTACTTGTCTGATATTTTAAATTGATTATTCATGTCTTAAATTGATGTTTTTAGGACTAATTAGTACATCGTTTAGATGGTTGGAATGTACGACGTGGGTTTCGACATTTGATGAATCTTGGCTTGGAATTTGCATTAACCTCAACCCACTTTATAATCTTGTTTTGAATATGAACAAATTGCGTGGTTTACTTGCTTTTGAACTCAAAGCATTGGATTAATGGATATTAAAATGGATTTAGATGGCCTTAGTGGCCATAGTTTATAGTTTACATTGAACTTGTGAGTCAATGTGGTTATGTGGATTGGTTTTGCATGTTTAAGTTAGCTAGAAAGAATATTGGTATGACGATATCAAGTGGGCCTTAATGACTGCCTCTCGGGATACTGGTTTCTTATATGTGCAAATTTTATTAATTTGTCCTAAAGGGGGTTATGTAGCCCACTATGAAGATTTGTAATTCCTGGGGCACTAAACATTGGAAATAACATTTGACGGCATTAGCGGTGTATATGCCCATGTTCTTGATGAACACTTGATATATATATGTGGGATGGCTATTGACCATGGTTGCTTTTGTTTTCCCACGGATTTTCTTTGGTTCGTGCGGCTAACACGCAACAGGGCTTTTGCAGCAGGGGTAGCTAAGCTCATATAGCCCATAGGTGCCTTTAGGATGGATCGAGCTACAAAGTACAGACTAATGATTTTAATGCACTCATCTTTATGACCATTTACCCTATCCCGACATCCTTCATATGTTTATATGAATGCATGCATTCAACATTGACTAATTTTGGACATGGTATTTTTCCAAACATGGGGCTTGAACCACAAAGTAATGGACCAGGTCCCTCAAAATTAGTCACAGGTAAAGACATAGTAAAAGAACAAGGAATTCAACATAGTACAGGAAACTTAAATAACACAAGATTTAACATGGAAACTGCCTTGCTCAAGAGAGGAAAAAATACGGATTTTTCTAACAAGTAACCAAACCTTCACTATAATCAAAATTTTAACTACAGGCTCCATTGAACCTAACTTTATGCTCCTCCTGCTTGTAGTAACTCTACTATAATCACATCTTGACAACACTCCCAAGAACCCTTAACGCTGATTAGCTCTAATCAATTGTGGACAATGGCAACTCTACCTAATCCTTCTCAATCAAGAAGAAAAATTTATTACTTTTATAGAATGAGTAATTCGGTTGCAAATCAGGGTTCGCTAAAGAACACTCACTTTTTTGTCTTACAAAAGAATAAATAACATAAGCAATACATGGACAATGTTGTAACCATTTTCTTCCCTTTTTCCTCTCTTCACTCTTTTAATTTGCAAAAAACCACTTGACAAAGAAGCATACTTTTTCTTTTAATGTTGAGTGATGATCATGGTAAAGATGCAATTAGACGAGGTTCCCTCAATAGTATAAATACCACATGCACTGTTTGTTACACCAGAGGACAAAACTATGTAGATGCGTGCCAGCTGTACTGGTGCCATGGACATCCATGGACCTTGTCCCAAGTAGTCATCTGCTCATCATCAATAAAAGATACCAAATATTTTAACCTTTTTGTTGAAGAAAAAACAACCATATAGTTTTGAGAGTCAATACACATTCATAAAATTTAATCAATGTGATTACTAATACTAAAGATGAATGTTCACCCTTTCATGAAACATCATGTTTCTATCATCATGAAACTTAGGGACATGGTCCCTTGTTGACATTTGTAGAACATAGCCAATTCATTTGTAGAAAAAACTCAATTCATTTGCTTCCCCATAATGCTTTATCATACTTCCCTCTATCAACATGTATCATTATTTAATCCCCCTATCAACATCACCATCATTTATTCCCCTATCAATATGCCACAACATGAGCACACATAAAGTTAGTATTTACCTTTTTGCATCATTAAAAAGGAATAACAATAAAACAAGATCAAATCTAAGTACGGGTTAGTTAACTCATGGCCACTAGGGAACCAATAAAATAAAGAACAACTTTCAAATAAATAAGACAAATGAGATACTCAAAATAAGATTCATTCATTCATAAGAGCTAGTATCAGTGCAGCAAGTTAAAATAATCAACATAAGCAACACTAATGAAAAGCCAATATTAGAATCAGGACATGAAATTGACAAATTGTTGATGAGGGAAAAGGGATAGTAGGGTTTAGGTAAACGGAGGCATTGGTGAAAAGACTTAATCAATATCTCCACTATTGCACTATCATCGACATGGGCATCTAACAACTGTTTGGTGTGTACCTTTACTTTTTAATTAAGTCCTTTAATTTTACCAGTTAACTGTACCACTTTCATTTTGAGATCAATATTTTTTTCCATAAGTGTTTCTGAAGCAGCTGGTTCTGTAACTTCATGTGCACTATCTTAGCATATTTGGAAACCAACTTGATCCTTAACTTTTCCATTTCTATTCTCATCTTTTCTAAAACAACTAGAAACTCATATACTTGAGTCACCGAACAAGCTTTGACCTCTATGCATTCATTCTAAATAAGAGTTTTCAGACTGAACATCTTCTTAGTTATTCCAGGGGTTCCCTTAGTTCCATCCACACCATAATGTTCAAATAATTTTTTAAAGAGATATCCATAAGGAATTCCATGTTTTTCTTCCTTTTAAAGAACTAGTTTATGCATATGATCTATCATTAAAGTAGAAAGACTTATCAATTAAACTTGCTAAAGTTTGCAATCAGAAACAAGTCAATTCCAGAAGAAATTGGTTTATTTTTAGATCTTGGAAATAGGTCCTTATTAATAAATTCAAATACTAATACTCACTTATCATAAATTTCTTTTTCACTGTAGATTTGGAAGTCTCTCCTACTTTTGATACAGTGATCATGAACTCAATTAAGGGTTACTGCTTCACAACTATCCTCAAACCTATTTTAGGTACGTCAAAGATCTTTCCCAATGATTCTTTATCTTGATTGATAAGCTTTCTTTTTGCACCAGGGCATTAAAACATAGCCCATCTTTTGAGAATTCCATGGTGTAATACCTCATTTTCAAAGACCACTGGTTCTGTTTTCTTAAATAGATGTATCCATCCTTGGTGCCTAACATATTGTACTAACTACTCCATCCCAGGCTTCTTTAAAAATTCTAGGATCAAAAACTATTTTTGACAAAACCTTCTTTGTTTTTAAGTTTTCAATACTTATTTTTCTAGACATATCATTTTTACTCTTCCTTCTTTCTTCTTTTAGGATCATTACTTGGCTCTTCTTTTTCATCAACTTTTCTTTTCTTTGAACCAGGTCTCTTAGAAACTTTCATTCTTTTGACAGTAATATATTTTTGTTTGTATACAAGAGGACTACCATACTTTGGAGAAGAGGACCTGGTCCATTTAGTAACATAAACTTCTTGTCTCTTCTTCTTAGTTGCAATAACAATATCAGAATTAGTATGCTCATGTTATCTAATCTCCACAACTTTAAAAATTTCTTCTTCCTCTGTCGTATACTTTTTGAGTCTTCTTCTTTTAGTGGTGGAAGACTTACTTTCCTTCGTGGCATCTGCTAGAAATTTATTTTCAGACCCCCTAGTAGATAAGATCTTATAACTTGTACACCAGTGTCAATCATTTTCCCATTTTCTTTACTATCCCTCAGTTTATTCATTTTCCCATTTAGATGTTATTCATCCTCAACTTCTTCATCTTCCCTATTTGGAGGTAATATAAACACCTATCCTTTGTTAAATTATCCTTTTATATTATTATATTCTTCTTTGCACATACTAAACTTTCCTTGGTATCATAATCAAGTAGAAGAAAATTATCAGCTACCATGTTTACACTACTAAATAAATTAGATTTCCCTACATGAACACCTTCATCGGACAAATTGAGAAGCGATTAGGTTTGACATAGAAGGGGTATGTGAACTAGGTACTGGTAAGTTCATTGAGATTTTATTATCCTCCAATCATTTAGAGTGAAAGATATTTGTGCAATTTTTGAAAATTTTTGTTCTTCTGAGAAAGGGGAATTTCTAATTGAGAGGTTTCTTGATCAATTAGTGTGTCAGATCCTTGATTTAAACTTTCAAGTCTATCTCAGCAAGATCTTTAATGGTGCATTATTTTTGACAGAAGTTGTTTCACTTGGGATATCTAAAATTTTAGGGGAAGGTGTGATGAGTAAAATACTTTTTAATTCTTGAGGAAGATCAAAAGATAATTCTTTCATGAGTGGTGAAGAGGATGGAATTTATGCCATTTTGAATTTTTTTTCCTTTTTTTAAAGGAAAAGAAGAAGAAGAAGCAGTTTAGTTCAAAGATTGAATACTTTAGAAGGATATTCTAAGTTGTTTAAAAGTAGAATAAAATATATAGGATTTGATTTTGTAATTAAGGAGATGACCATTTGGCATTTAAGAGGAACCTTTTTGGACTGATGAATTTAATCACTAAAGGTGTGACTCTTCATATTTGTTTTTGAATGTACAACTTTTTTTTAGATAAAAGAAGACATGTGGCCTTTTTAAATAAGGGTTTAATGAATTTTTAAGGAAAATAATTTTTTTTCTAACCTGGGAGTTGAGACCAGTTCCCTCTCGTATAGACTGAATTTTGTACTTGTGTTTACTTTAATTGTTCTCCTCCAAAGTTATTCATATGGGTGTATATACCTAGAAGGGTATAGTACTGAGTGAAAATCACATGCACCTAGTTTTCGAGGACACCTCCCTCCTTATCCTAGCAAGATTTTGTGAGAAATCAGAGATTTACATGTTATGTCAGGTCAATTTGATTAGTTCAATCTTCAACTTATTCTAGGATCAGTGACTAGTAATCTATGTCATCACCATTCTTATATACTTATTTAATCTTTTTTCTTATCATCTTCATCACCACTAGCACTCTTCCTTTAATCCTTAAAGATTGCACCGCTATTTGATGGAACTTTCAACTAAAATTGTCCAAGGAAACAGTCCTTTGAATTCCAGTACCTCAAAATGAGACAACTCGACCTTGAAGTGTCTTGAGAGAGAGAACATAGTCAGAACTTTCATCACTAATCTTTTAAGAACTTCACTCAATGAGATATTTTTTAATGCAATCCCTTTTCTTATGATCACACATTGGATTCGGGAACCCACATAAGTTTGAGTTCCCACTAGGAGTACAATGGTATGATGAGATACTTCTTGGATCATCTAGGTACAGAGTTCCATTTAACTTTTTTTAGAGACTTGCAGCCCTTAGGATATGTATTCTCCTACTTAATGAATTCAATACTCCTCATTTTAGACATAATCTAATGTGGACAACTTTCACTCAAATGTATTTCTCTTCTATAGTGAGTTCACAGTAGTTAGCGTCATTCATTTCTAAAATTAGAAGTAACCTTTCCCTTAGACCCAACAAGTTGGAATTCTCCTTAATAGACTAGTCCTCTACCATCATTAATACCATGAATCGTCAAATTATAAAGTATCTACGAAGAAGCAGTTCATTTAAGAGATTTATTAAGCTCTTCATTCAAACAGACCAAGTCTCTTTCTTATCAAGTTTAATTAAAAGCCTTGATGCTACCTTATTTCCTTTACTAGCTAAATTATTTACCTTATTCAGTTCACTCATACAAATAAAAATTTTAGAATTCAATTTAGTAACAATTCAGTTGACTCATACAAATATAAAGAGTTAAGGCAATCAACTCATGTTCTTGATTTTCTAGTTTCTTCTCAAAGGAATACTTCTCAGTAGTTAGTTCATATACAAAATCTATGAACATACTAACAAGCGTAGTTATTTAGTTTTACTTTATATCAAATAGAGTTACATCTTTTTCTTCTTCATCTTCTGTGTTTTCCGTGAATGCAAACAAGGAATCATAGATAAATGGATTGTCTTCCACTGCTACCTTATAAACATCTCCAGTCTTTTCATCTTTACCAGATTCACTGGAAGAGTCTCCTCATGCTGCTAGAGCTTGCTTTATTGCATACTCTTCTGCTGTTTTTTGTCTCAATTTTCAGGGACCTTGGCCCTGTTCTTTACATTGTTATTTCTAATCTTGAGATACTCATATTAATCAAATTTGTTCAATGGACTGTCCTTGATAAAATATTTAGGACTCCAACATTTGTGACACTCCTCAACATTGTGTCCCTTTTTATTGAAACTACCTTTTCTTTGGAATTGGCCATTGTTCTTCATGGCTCTAACAATTCTATTTTCCAAATAGGAAGCATCTATATCATATTCAATTTAATCATGTTTTGAATCCTTCAATTCCAGATATTTTTTTCACTTTACTTCATTTTTCTCAAGCTCTTGTTGTTTCTAGAGCTTATAAGTCATCAGTATTCCAATCAGTTCATCAAATGTGAGGGTATTCAGGTTTCTTACATCAGTTATAGAGTCCACTTTTCTTTCCCAAGACTTAGGAAGAACCCTAAGAATCTTTCTCACTTGTTTGTACAATAGAATCACTTCTCCTAAGAAGTAAAGCTAATTTATGATAGAAGTGAATCTTGTATGCATTTCTTGGATGGTTTATCCTTCTTTCATGGTGAAGGTTTCACACTGAGTGTTCAGCGTGTATACTTTAGAATCCTTAACATTAGTAGTGATTTAATAATTAGTACTCAAGCAATCTCATATTTTGTTCGTATTTTTTATGTCCATCAACTCACTATCTTCAACTATAATAAAGTCAAACATCCTAGTTTTCTACCATTCATAGTACTGTCAATTAAATCTTAAAGGTCTAGTGGTAGATTTCTGTTTTTCTAGATTAGGTGGAGAATCCATGATAACCAAGAAAATATAGGTATGAACCTTTCAGAGTGAACTAACTTTGATACCAATTATTGAAACCCAAGCAGTTGCACCACACAGTGAGGGAACAGGTCCCTTAAAATCCGACATAGGAAAAAACACAGTAAATGAAACTGGAACTTAACACATGATTTAATATGAAAATCCACTTTCTCAAGGGAGGAACCTAAATCTAGGCTCTCCCTTCTTATAATATCTTTACTAAAAGCACACCTTGACAACTTTGCCAAGATACCCTAAGAACTAATTAACACTAATCAGTATCAAGCTTAGGAAACTCTACCTAAGTACTATAAAAAAAAAGAGAAAATTTCATTACACTTGCCAAATGAGTAATTCATTTGCATATCAAGCATCACTCATGAACACTCACTCTTTTAGTTTACAAAAGAAATAAGAATATGAGCAATACTTGAGCAGTGTTGATATTGAGTTCTTTCCTCACTTTTACTCTTCAGCTTTTTGTATTTGAAAAAAACCACTTGATAAAGAATCATGATTTTCCTTTTATTTTTGAGTAATGATTAGGGTTGAAATTTTATTGGACCAAGTGACCTTAATATTACAATAACCACCTGTATACTTTTTTACACAAGAGGACCCAATTGTGAAGATGCAATCCAGTTGTGCTGTTGCCTTGGAAATCAAGGGATTTAGTCCTTTGTAGTCATATTCTCATCATTAAATACAGATACAATAACATTATTTTAAAACTTTTACGTTGTTACATGCCAGTTCTTATACCACTGATCGTTCTAAGATGCTAAATCATTTCATGATGTAGGGTCCAAAGATAGTTCTATTGCTTCCATGAAGTGATAGATGACTGAGCACGTTTATTGACTTTCTATGAAGTGGTGAGGCTCTATATTGTAGAAGGAATTATCCATTCATTATTATTTCCTTATTTAGTCGATACTTATTGATTATTTTTGGTCATAATGGAAGGCATGTCCTAACTTAGATGTTATTCTAGTTAAGAGGCTTTCAAGAACAGATGTGAGTTGGTGGTTGTTTTGACTCTTAGTTTTCATTTTAGTTATCTATTAATTTTCTTATTACCATTTACTTGGCTTCCACATTTTTTTTATTATTGTCATTATGCTCTTAAGGTTAGGCTAAAGGGGTGGTGTCTGGTCCATAATGGGCTTCACATACCTGTCACGGCTAGGCGTAAGGTCGGGTCGTGACAATCAAGTTCAGAAAATGTGTTTATTTTTTGAAAAGTGTGGTGAAAATCATGATTACTCGGTATTAACTTTGAATGCATAATCTTTATATTATATGTTGTAAAAATATTATACAAACCACCCAAACATCTCTTGGGGTGGAAATTAGTAGGCCCCAGGACAATAATATACACAACTAGCTCCATTGGTGAGAAATTCTTGGAGGAGGTAATAAAGTAGTTAAAGGGGAAACAAACTAAGATTATGACCATAAAGAAAAACTCCATTCATGAACATAAGATTCATGAAGGGCAAAGAAGCTTCATCACAACATGCAAGGCATGTAGGTGCACTACCAAGTGATAAAGAAAATAATTCAAATTAGGTAATGGCAATTATATTAAGAAATATAGAATAATTTTTTCAACCTTCTCCTAACTATAAAGATGAACATGCAAGTATAGAGTTGATAAATTTTTAGCCTCAAAAAGAGAAAGGAATGTCACTAGGGGGAACATCTCTAAATCTTTTAGCATCCACCCTCTACCCACAAATTTTTATAGCAATACCAACTCCTAGGATATGACATATGAAAGAGAAACTAAGATAAATAGAGGTTGTTGAGCTATCTGAGACTACCATAGAGAGGCCTCCACTGCCACTACCATAAAAATTCAAAAAAACATAAAATATGACAATTTTCAAAAGTTCCTTAGTATCTTCAAGAAACATCACATCAATATTCTTAAGATTGAGGCTTTAAGGTACATTCCCAAATATGTCAAATACTTGGGAGAAGTGGTGTCTTGAAAAAAAAGGCATGTAGAATTTTAGATGGTTAGACTCACCTAGGAGCGCAGTTTGATGTCATTAGGAAATATCCCCCAAAATATTAATAATCCTTCTACACCCTTCTTTTATAAATTAGGAAGATTAGTTAGGGTATGTGTTTTGTTATATTGGGGAAATATTAACCTAATGTACTTATCTATGTATCAAACACTAGGTTTAGGAAAGACACACCCAACTATCATCACTACACAAATCACAGTCCGCTCTTATGTTCAACCAAAAAAAGTAATTGACGATGAGCTTGTCAAGGTGGTAAGTTTTTGAATCTTGGTGAATTTATTATCTTAGTTTGAAGTAAATGATTAGGTACCAAGTATTTAGGGATGACCAATGTTAGTCAATGATTGAGCCTTGATTAATTGGCAAAAAAGGGAGTTTAAGACAAAGGTCCATGATGATGAGGCAATATTTAAAGTGTATAATTCATTCTTCACTCATTCACACTAAATAGACTTGTGTATGATTACAAAGGTTGTAAATAATAAGTTTTGAATGGAATAGTTTTATCTAAAAAAACACATGAAAATTTGAAGACTGACACTAAATTTCTTAGGTGTCGATAGGAGATTTGCTTAAGCATGTGTTTGAATAGACCAATAATATGCCAAAAAGGTATTCGAAGATAAAAAGAGTGAATAATAATCATGATCCTCCTAAAAATATCAACTAGGTAAAGAAAATGGGGAGAAAGAAATCGAGAAAATTTTATTGATCTATGTATTGCATCATGTTGTGATGTTAATTCAGGCATTTCTTGGGAGGCAACCAAGTGGTAATTATGTAGTTTTTTATTTATAGTATCACTTTTTATTTATTATGTGCAGAATTGAGGATGTCACAACCCAAATTATGAATCATACAGGAAACTACTCAACTCTAACCTAGATAAGAGATCTTTACCACCTAACCATTAATCATTGCAAAAAATTATGTTAAATCTTAAGCATTAGTAAATAAAAACTCTTTCTTTTAAAACGATCTTACTATAAAGTACATTGCCAAATTTAATTACATAATACTATAGAACCTAGTCTATACACGTACAAGAACACTAAACAAATGAACGATGACTCAAAACACAACATCCATATAAGAGTAGAACTGTAGGATCTACTGAAGAATGATCACCACTGTATTTATAGAAACCCCAACCGACCTACAAGATGGTTGTATTCCTAAGAGGAAATATAGAAAATATAGTGTTAATACAACTACACATACTTGTAGGCATCATTGGCTGGCCTGGGTAAGAAATAAATAAAAATGTATAGGAAATAAGAAGAAATAATAACAACTATATATGCTTATTAACTTAACATACTTAACTTACTTCAAATTACAAACTTACTACATTTTCTTTTCTATGGCATTATCAATTTAATCTCAGAGCATGACTAACTGACACAATCTCATGAATTAAGTTGATCTACATATATTATGCACTCACCTTGTTAAAATGATTGTACACCCCTCTCTCTCATTAATTTTCTTTATTGATAACCCTCGCTACTATTCTACTACCACTAACAATCATGATTGCAACATCTAAGATAATTAATAAGGCATCAACATCTTTGCAAGAAGGATCACTATAAAACACATTACATATACAAAAACAAAAAAAGGATAACAATATTATGCACAATCAAGGACATACATTATATTAATACTTTGTTTCACCATAAAATAATAATAATCAATGTAACTTGTCTACACAAGGAACAAGAATATATCATCAATGAACTCATTCCATTGAACAAAACATAAAAACTCTCCAAATTATGGTGTACACACAAATAGGGTCAATAGAGACCCTCGGTTATGAACTTCAGGTGATGAGATTAATCATTGCACAAACACTAGCGAGGTACCTCATTCAAATATAACAATCAACATGACACATGATCCAATATAACTAGTGGCTTCCTCCCTTATTCCAATCTTAGTGTTATATCAAAATACTAGTTCTATGATGATCAATTCTATGATATGAAATATTTACTAGTTATTCTCACTACAATAAATAACATGATAACAATTCAAACACTTAATAAGATAAATCCACCACCCTCAAATGTCAAATAAGGTCAGTTTTACTAATCTCATTATCAATTATAACTTTCTAAACTTGCAGTCAATAATTAATAAGTTCATAATCCCAGGCAAATAAAAATAACCACAAATATATGAAATCACAAGTACGCCAAAGGATAATTCATTCCCTATTTAGTGGGCATTATAAAACCAAATCGTCAATCACAAAAATCTTCAAAAAGAAATCAATAAAATTTTTATTTTAGGAGGGAATATTAAGAAATTGATATATTTATGCTAATTCAATAATCTTTTCATTCACCAATCTAACCCTCTTTTATTCCTATTAAAAATTACAACTTAGATACTTATAAGTAACCCTTATACCTAAAACATCTCTTAGTTCAAGACACTATTCTATTAGCAAAAACACATAGGCTTTAATATGAAAGACGCAAAGCATATTAGTGACTACCTCTGGGTGATCTCATGCTCCCGATCAGATGACAAGTTATATAATATATTTTGATGTTGACTTCTATTGACACTGGTTAGACCACTATGTTCCTTAGTTGGGCAACATGCATGAGTTGCGGAGGTAATTGACTGAGCTTGATTTCAATCATCCCTATTGACTTGATCAAATGAAGGGTACTTTTTCAGACTGACCTTGTTTTTAGCATCCAAAGAAACTTTCTTTAGAAACAAACACTCAGCCAAATGATTTTTACCACCCTTTTCTCAAACTAGGTAGGTAGGTCCCCCAACAATAATATCTTATTACTTAGTGGATAGTGCCCTACACCATTGATCTTACTTGGAGTTAGGTGCTTGGTAACTCACTAAAGATATTGTAAGGATTGAGTTTTAAGATTAGAAGTGATTACCACAACCTAAATTATGCTGACTCTACTTATGTTACCTAATCCTAGCCCTATTACACCTCTCTTCTATGTATAATTATTTAATCATTGTATAAATAAGTATATAGGTGTTAATTTTTGTAATTTAAGTGCTTAAGGCTTGTTTATAAGGGATTCAGAGTCAAATGACCAAGCTAAGAATAAAACAACAAAAGTAGTACTCTTAGCTTGAGTTATGTTCTTTACTAGTTCATCGTCTTGGATTGTATGTTGTTTCGACATATAATATGTGGTTACTGATATTATTGGACGCTTTTCAAGACAACCATATATTAGATGTCAAAAAAACATACAATCCAAGACGATAAACTAGTAGAAAGTAGGATAGATTAAATAGGATCGTAATCTTTCAATTATTTGAAGTTATGATTTGCATTTAGGATAAAAATATACATAAATTCCCCATTTGATTCAATTATGAGATGTAATATGAGAGAGTTTAATCTAGTTATCTCATCCCCGCTCAATGATGTAGTTGTGTGGATACGTTTGATAATTGAATAAAGTTTCAAAAGGCACAAACAATGAAGTTCATTTACCTAACCAATGAAGCTGTATAGCATAGTATGATTTTTCATTGTTTCTTGACCCTAGTTTTCACCTTATTGATTATTCAAGAACCTTTCTTTTACCTCATTATTAAAGTTTATATTTTATTATAATGCTCAAATTTTGTGGTTATGTTTGCACTTGTGTAATTTTAATAGTTAAATTGGAATTATAATAGTTGCATAACACTAGTCCCTGTAGGATCAATACTTGTCGTTTAATAAGGCCACTATATTACTTTGGTGGATCACATACACTTATGTGTGCACTTGGATGCAATAAGTTTTTGGCGTTGTTGCTGGGGACTTGAGAAATTAGCAACTAGTTTAGTTTTAGTTTTGCTTTTTAAATCCATGGGTCCTATTCACTTGATCTTAGCTTATATAATTATAGGCACTGGTTTAGTAAGATAATATACTGGCAAGGGATAGGGAGTTGGTTTTACCTCGTACCCAACCAATGCTTACACCAATAAAGGAGAGAAATAGTACTTCTCTATAAATTCACTCAAATTCAAGAAGCGATAAACATAGACGTATAGCTAAAGATCCACAGACCATAGGATAGTTCGTGAAGTGGATATCCAACTTGCAACATATGTTACGTTAGGTATTTAAAAACCTACTATTTAGATTTGAGTTGAAATAAAACACGGTGTAGATTTTTCACAGTAATGGATAGGTCACCTACTTTTCACATTAAGATCCACAAGTTTACTTGTAAAAACATCTGGAGATTAGTGACATGTACATACTGATAAGATTCTTTATGGATTAAGTGAGGGTCAGTTTATTCCCCTTCTCACTCTTGGGAGAAGCAAAGAAGTGGTTTAATGCTGAGCTACTAAGTTCCATCACTACATGGGATGAATTGACCAAAAAATTCTACATTTGTTTCTTCCAATCTGGCAAGACTATTGGACTAGAAAATGAGATTTTGAGCTTGAAGAGAAGCCAGATAAGAATTTATATCATTCTTATTAGAGGTACATATCAGTACTCTTGGACTGACTATATAATCATCAGTCTAAAGAGCTATTAGCTCAAAACTTTGTAAAACCACTTGACTATAATCAGAAAATTTTTCTATATTCAGTTATAGGTGGTAAGGCTCTAGAGAAAACATATGATGAGCTCTAGACTTTGTGGGATCACATTGCTCAAGGAAATCCTATTTGTTATGATAATACGTCTAGAAGTTCAATAAAAAAGGTTACAGGCATGATTAAAGTTGATAGTATCACAACCTTATCCTCCCAATTGTTATCTATGTAGAATTAAATAATGACTCAACTCCGCAAATTAGAAAGGAATAAATTTCTATCTATGGTCAATCCAATGCAAAAGACCCCATCATGGTATGAGATATGTGGAAACAGTGGACACTCTATAGACTTGTGTAGTGTAAATCCAGAGTCTGAATACTTTATAGGTAATGCACCAAAGCTAAATTAGGGTAATACCTACAACCAAAAGGGGAAAACTTAGCTCAATTATAGATAGTGCAATAATCAACATCAATAGGTTCAGTTGCAACAACATAGAACACAAGACAGTAACATTGAGGAGAATTTAAAGAATAACCTAACCATGTAAGAAGAAATGGCAACTGAAATAAAAAATTAGCAAGTGACTCTAAAGAAGTTAGAGCAATAGTTGGGCCAACTAGATTAGGCAAAAATTAACAAGACCTAGGTACTTTGGCAACTGACACTATAGAAAGTCCAAAGAAAATATTGGAAATTACTTTAACAAGTTATAAAGAGTTAATTGATAGGACTCCAATGAAATATCAAAAGGCACATGCAGAGTTGGTTCCCCAATAGGTTGAAAATAAAGATTTTAATATTTTGGGGAAGTCAATGTACCCAAAAAAACAAAGGCTGCTGAGCAAGTGAATTAGAGGCCACCATCAACTTTACCACAAAGGATTAATAAGGCAAAGGAGGATGCATGCTTCAAGCAGTTCTTTCACATATTCAAAGAGCTCCACATTAACTTTCCTTTTTTAGGTGTTTTATGGTGTGCCCAAATACACTAAGTACTTGAAGTGTATGGTGACTAACAAGATAAAGCTACAAGAATTGAGACCATGACCCTTACTGAAGAGTGTAACCCAGTGATAATGAGTAAAATGCCGAAGAAACTTAATGACCCTAGGGTTTCACCCTCCCAATAAAAATTAGGGGCAGCAATGTGGTGTATAATTTCCATGATTTGGGGAAAAGTATCAATTTGATTCCCTTATTAACGTTCAAAACATTGGGTTTGAAGTTGAGACCATACTCTATGGTACTTTAAATTTTAGATAGAACAAATTTTATCAAGAATAAAACATTAAGGATGTACTCATTAAGTTTTGTAAGTTTATTATCACTTCTGACATTATTATTTTTTATTATGGAGTATATAATAGGACTCCAATCATTCTAGGACGTTTACTCTTAGCTATTGGAGGAACACTAATAGATGTAATAGAGGGCACTCTCAACATAAAACTTGATGACAAAGAGTTAGTTTTCAAAGTCTACAAACAACTCAATCCACCTTCCCATTATAAAGAAATGTGCATGATAGCTATGATGGAAGTTGTTATGTATAAAGTAGTGGAGTACAAATGACCAAAAACCTCTTCTGACTGTTTTATTGAGTTTCATAATCCACCAACTAAGCCTAAAGAGATGGTGATTGATGAACATAAAAAGGCTATTGGTGTAAAAGTTAACTACATTGAGATTTCACACTCAAAAGATCAGAAATAAGTGAGTCGATAGACTTCGAGTAGGAAAGAGTAGATGAGAAAATGTGGCTCAGTAATAGTGATATGGGTTGTGTCATGACACTAAATCAGGTGCTTCTTTGAAGGAAACCCAAGTTTTGGTACGTATTTTATTTTTTATATTTCTAGTTTTTACTTCACGTAGTTTTTATTTTTGTTGTGTCACAGGTTGAAGGGAACTTTGAGTATTGGAAATCTTAGCCAAAGTGCATGGCAGAGAAAAAGTGTGGGGTCCCCAGACCTTTTTGATGTTTAAAGATAGTTTTAGCTAGGCCTAGAGGCCTCAAGGAGTTTTATATCGTAACTTTTAAGTTTACTTTGATGAAAAAGTGACTTTTAAGTGTGGGGAGGGGAAATTTTCACGGTTTTGGGGGAAGTGATCTTCTAAGGTCATAAGTTTTAGGTTTTTTTAAGTATGTTTTAGGTAAGTTCTAAAATTTTCAAAATGATTTTTCTTGTTAGTTTTTTAGTTGTGGTTGTCAGTTTAGTAGGAGCACGCTTCACCAAACTCATAGATGTTATTTTAGTTTTTTTCCATGGGGATGCCCTTTGTACCCAATATCTTTTTTTCTTTTTTAGGAGTAAATTATAAAAATTTTATGATAAGGTAAATGAGATGTTCTTGTTGGTGCTATGTATGATTGTATGGTAATAGTTATTTTTCTTGTGAAGGAATGTTTATTTTGTCGAATAACTACTTTGGAGAAACCAAGGATCTTGTTTATGACTCATGAACGTTGTTGGCTAAACATTGAATTCATGTGATTTCTTGGTTGAGAGTCTATAATGATCTTACATTATATGAGCATGCGTCCTGTGTGATGTGAAGTGTTTATGTTTTCCTTATTGCATTTTATGTCAAGAACTTGCCTGGTATGTGGTTAAAGAAAAAATAAAAAGCTTGAGTTTAGTAGATGATATAAGAAATTCTTTGATAGCCTGGTTTAGTATCTTCTTTTACCCACCCTTGTGCACAATCTTAGTTATCCCCATTAATCCTTTAGCTTTTGTTCTCTGGTAGCTTCATATGTAGCACGTTCCCCTTCTTTGATAAACCATAATTTCATCTAATGCTCCTAAGAGCTTAATTGTTAAATTAATATGGTTATGGATTAAGAAAACTAATAAGTAAAAAGGTGAAAATGAAACCCTATGATATTAGCTATCGATGTTAAACAGTGATAGGTAGTGATGGAGAGTTTTGTAATGAAAAGAAAGAAATATATTTAAATTAAACCATGTGTTGGTAGAAAATACTCCGTTACATAGTATTTGTTAATTAGGTCAATAATATGGGGAAAAATAATAGAAGTATATAGGTGATTATGGTGGAAATGTGTTGTTAATAAAGTGATATTAATGCTCTTGTGATGTATTAAAGCGCTTAGGGAAGATAGTCATTATTCCTAGACAAAATAGTTGCTATCCATACCTGATCTTACATTACAACCTTGAAAGATCAATTTGATCCTAAATCTTAGTAGTATGATATTAGTGGAGTACTACACTAAGGGCAAGCCTATTGTTCATCATGTGTAACCTGTGACTTATTTTCAACAGAGCTTAATTTGATACCGATACCCATTTGTGACAATTGCATCCATCTGAGTGATAATGGGTAACTCTCTTATGGTGAACGGATGTGCTTTGATGATAGTCAGGTGATTTGTATAATCTCAATAATGGAGTATAATGCATGAGTTTGCCAACTTTGTGTGTAAATTCTTGAGGTTAGGATGTTTTGAAGTTATATTCTCGAGTTCTCAATTGTATATGACATGTTTGTGTATGAAACTTGTTATCTATGTAGTCATTATTGTACTAGCTTAAGAGTCTTGCTTATACTAATAGTATTGGTGTCTTCTCACAATCTTGATACCGAAATGAAGAGTTCTTTGAGAATGACATTGTCTTAATGTGTGGGGTGATGATCTGAGGTGGATTTATGCACATCAGTTTTGTTTTCTAGGCTTATTTAGCTTAGTTTTGAGGAATTCTCGTGTGACTAATGATGTAACCTTTATATAAATAATTATATAAGCATTAATTTGTGTAATTTTAGTGTCTAAGGTGTGTTCATATGAACTTTGGATTCAAACACTAATTTAAGAATCAATGGACAAAACTAGTACTCTCAGCTTGACCAATGTTCATATCTAGTTCATCATATTGGATTGTACGTTATTTTGAGCTCTAATATGTGGTTATTGATATCATCATATGCTTGGAGATTTAATAAATATGATTCATGAATGTCACAAATGCATGAAATCAAGTAGAAATAACAACAGAAAGCTTGGGATGAAAGGATAAACACATGAAGTTTACATGGTGTGAAGTTGGACTCATTGGCTGCCATACCCCCTAGATGGTGTGATAAGGGCTTGGAAAGCCCTTGTAATAGTTATTTATGGAATTTTCACATAGCTTATTGTGATTTTGTTATACCACAGAACCTTGGCCACGTGATAAGGGTGTGGCACAACCCTATGTTAATATTTGACAACTTTGTCCTCCTATATATAGGACACCTATACTCAATTGTAAGTATCTTTGACAACCTTAGGGTTGAAACACACTTTGGAGAAGGATGAAAATAGAGTTTTTATCTCCTTATATTAGTTTACTTGCAAATTTTAACATGCATCATTGATTATGATTACATGTATGTCCATGAGTTGCTAAAAGCCCTTTTCAAGGGTTAAGGCCAATAACATGAGTACTTGTGTTTTTTATTGACTTTGTTTTGGTTATTTATCATTTTTGGTTGTTTTTGTATCTTTGATATCACTATTTTAAGGATTCCCTACCCTTAGAATACATGGATTACTCTATCTTGAATCTGAAGGGATAAATGATAAAGTAGAATATGGGATAGAGAGAATAAGATCATAATTTCAATTGCTTGAATTTATGATTTGTCTTCAGGATAAGAATATACCTGAATACCATATTTTGTTCAATTATGGGATATAATATGAGCGTGTTTAATTTTTTATGGCATCCCCGCTCAATAATGTAGTTTTAGGGCTAAGTTAGATGATTGACTAGACGTTTGGAAGGTCATAGTTATAATATCAACCTGGTGAACTAATAGCCATGATAATTTAATTAAAAAATGAAGCTACATAACATAGTATGATTGTTGATAGTACCTTTACCCTAGGTTTACTCCATAATGATTGTTCAAGAACCTTTATTTTACTGCATTATTTAATTTTATGTTTTATTATAACACTAAACTTCTTGTGATTACATTTGGACTTATCTGATCTTAATAGCTGAACTGGAATTGGAATAGTTTCTGAACACTAGTCCATATTGGATCAATACTTGTCTTTTCATAAGGCAACTATATTACATGGGTGGAACATGTACACTTTCGTGTGCGCTCGAGCATAACATAAAATATATATCATACTAAAGATCTTGAAAGAATGGAAAATTCCTATAATATCATGTATTATCTTCCTCATAAGTTTTGTATAATTCACACCCATGAACAAGATTCTATGTAACACAGTTTTTCAAACTCTCTAGGACACCATAAACCTTAGGATTTGACTCTACGTTTTTAATTCTTAAAGATTAACCCCTCGATTTCACACAGTGCTTAGGACTACAAGTAGCCAAAGCTAATCAGTGGAACCTAACATAATGCTAAACCGTATATAAATTACTTAAAGTCATAAGCAAAAGCTACTCTTCGTACAAGATAAGATGGATAAGAAATATAAAATCTTAATTTCTGTTAACATAAAATGAAAGCAATACCAATATGAATGGAAGCATAAATGCTACTTAGTCTATATAAGACTGTAATTACTGAAGAGCTACTGAGACAAACTCCCAGGTGACCAAGAGTCAATAAAGTCTAATAAGAGTATAATCGTAAAAAATTGAAAGCATGAATCACAACTATAGTCCTTTGAACATAAGGAATCACCCACTAAGCTGGACTAATCATGGTGTTGAAGGCATGTACCAAAACTTACATCATGACAGGATGCAAAGCGCAAAAAAAATATTGTCATTACACATGAAATATACCGAGTATATGATGGATTCGTGAAATATGTGAAATTTGTAGGAATCATGTGATAAATATATGTATATTAAGTATATAATGACTAACTATTTTCATAAATAAAGTTGAAACCAAAACATCATATACATAGATAGGAGAGAACGTGTTGTGAAATTTAATTAGCCATATACACTAAAATTTATAAAAACTAATTTTCTTTGGGGGATTATTTTAAAAGCCATAAATATGTGAGAAATTATAGAGTACAACATATGCCTTGTTGGAAGGTCGCTATATGCCTTCAGTGGTAGAAAGCCATAACTGAAGTGATCTCTAAACTTAGCTCATTTGGGAAAACATCATATCTATTTTGGCGCATAATTTTGAGACTTTGGTATGCTAAACCCTTTTCCACTCGATGCTCAATACTATTCTCAAAAATATTAAAATGCTCATACTATATTTTATTTACCATGAGGTAAGCATAAACTAGTTTGTATGTAAGAAAATCAATTTCGCTTCAGCATTTATTCATGTATGAAAACCAATTTATGATATTTTTACAGGTCTGGAATCATGGGATTCCATTTTTTTAAAATAGCTTAGATCATGCTAAAATCATGCAGTGATTGTTAAAATCATACGAGTTTATGTCAAACTAGCTATTTATAAAGCATAAGCTCTAGCATGTTAAATGTCAAATTTAAACCATAAAATTCATGAATTTGGTATGAATGTATAAATTATTCCATAAGGAGGCAACAAATTAAACTTCATGAAAATTGTGTTTGAATCTTAGTTGGTAAATCCCAAAATTATTTAAAGAAAATGATGTTTAGGTGCCCAATGATAAAAATGAATGCTTGGTAAAATCCTATGCATTCTTGAACATGATGATTTCTAATAGTGGAATCTAGCACTAGGGCCTTGGAGTTTGACTATTAGGATGAAAACTCTTCCTTGATTTTCTTGAAGTTTAAGAGGAGGGGAATGAGGGATTTGAGAGTTACTCTACATATTTGTGATTTTTTAAGATAAAAAAGGGGTTTCTAGTGGTTGAATGACAAAAATACCTCCTCTTGGAACATAAAAAGACAAGAAAAATTTTAAATTCTCATCTATGAATAGGTATTTTGCGCTGCTCCACATAGTATGTTATGTATGTCCATCTTATGTTTGGGGCTTGATGTTCCATGCCTCTTAGTGTGCCAGATTTTATTTGGCTAGGTAGACTAGCTATTGTAAAATGATCATAACTTTCTATTCTTATATTAGATTGATGAACGATTAGTGGCATTGAAAAGAAGACTCAAAGATATTTCATTTGGTTGGTGTTGAGTGACAAAACACTACAATTTAAGATTTATACTCCTATGAAGTTTACCCTAGTAAAATCATATACAAAAATTTAATCGGTATGGATGCTTTCATCTTAAATTTGTGCTAGAGTATCCTTATGACCTCAATTCATGTCAAACTTTCTTCTCACATTTTGCAATAGATCTTAATAGCTATGAAAATCTAAAGTCATTGGTTTCAGGTCTATACCCGTTCAAAGAACAGTTCATATCATACTTTAGAAATTTGGAGTTTTACAAGTCAAATCTTAGACTTGAAGTCCCAGGATAGTACGACTCAGTATACCATTCATGGGATGGTGTATGATTCATGCACGGACTCATGAAATAATTTAAAAAAACTTGACAAAGTCCCCTCAAAACTACTTATCACTATATGAGTCATACAATTAAAGAACTAATCATAGTATGACTCGTACTGATAAATTAGATAAGTTATTCAACAGATTGAATAATCCCAGGTTACTAAAACTCATAGTACAAGTCTTTCTTATTAGCATGAGTCGTACTATATGAGTAAGGGTCGTTCATACTAACCACAAGTCATACAGTGACTAATAGTACCCTACACATGTAAATGTTAGTAATGTTTGTTAGGGAAATTTCATTTTTTCCGTATATCCTAAGTCCAAACTTTATTGTTTTTGGTACTAAAAAGGGATTTTATTTGATGAACTACTCTTTGATTTCTCATATTGTCAATGCTAAAACTTTTAATTAGAACCAAATCTCTCTCAAGCCAAAGATTTTCCTTTCACACTCATGTCTCATTATTAATAAATATAAATATGCATTTTATGATTTAAAGATTAGGGATAAACATCAAATTATCAAAATATTGTGATTTTCATTAAAGAAAACTCTTATGTTATTAACGTTCCTGTTTCGACGAATTAGGCAAGATTTTGTAGTCTCATTTTAGCCTTTATATTTGAACTATAATTTATGCACGTATTATTATAATTTATCTCTATATACTGAAAATTTAGAATAAACAGTTCCACGATCTCAATATTTCATAAAAAAGGTGACTTGAAATAATTTTCATGCTTTATTTTTATAAAAATAGTTTTATCTAAGTTTGAGAAAATAGTGAATACAATTTCTTCTAGAGGTAGTATTTAGCATTGTCTGGGAAAGGGTTCTGATATCCCACATCACAAGATTATGTTGCCACCATAGGACTGGAATAGCTCAACCATTTAGGTTTACTTTTTAGTATAAGGGTTCCTTCAGTGGATCCACATTATACAAATTCTATACCATTAGCATGGTACTAGGAAATCCTCCCAACTGAAATCATATGTTGAACTTTATGAGCTCAAGTTATATATGTTGGTCATAAGAAACACCCTAGTATTAACTTTCACTTCCACAAAATATCATGATATCACATATTTACAACTCAAACATATTTTATCTCTCATTACTGAAAATTATTTTTGTTTATAACTTTGACTAAGTTATTCTCAAATGCTTACATTTGCTTAAGATTTCATATATGTTTTCATTATATAGTTCATTGCGTGATTTAGAGTTATTATTATGACCACACAAACTCACCATAATCATTAGTACTGACTACGTACCCCTTTGTTTTGAGCTATATCCTATTTAGATACTGATTCAGATGGCATTTCTCAAAACTCATGGCTAGATATCTCAAAAAGATTTTCAATTAGGTTGGTAAGTCCTCATCGTTAGACCTTTGATAAGATTTCTAGTATGTTTTAAGATCTTTATTTTAGTTGGATTAAAGTTTGTTGGGGATCTTGTTATTGCCTATCATCTTTATAAGTGGAGACATTCAGACATTAGACAATACAACATCTTTGGTTTTAGTTAGTATATCCAGTTGAAAATTTATTCGTAGAATTTTAAACTGCCCATGTTATTTTTATTGATTCCACTATAGTTTAAGTTGATGATTTCTTAGTATCATGATGGTACTAATGGTCCACTGGGGATAGCTTATTGTCCTAAGTTCCATTCACGCATAGGGTGTAAACTCGGGTTGTGATAAAAATAATGGTCACAATAGGAACAAATGTGGAAAGAAGATAACAACCTGAAAGGCCCTATATGACCCTATAGTAACGGTATAATAATCATTGTAAATATTTGTGATTTATAATTTAAATGCTTAATAGCCTACCCAGAAAGTTAAACAAATATAATTTGCTGGAATGTAGTGTATATATTGGGTTGATAGATAATGCTTCTTGTCATAAGAGTCCTATCAAGATTAAACATGACTAGTGAAACACCAAGAGGAGAAATCACACTCCCAGTCAATACATGACATATGATTAAAGAAATAACTTTTTTAGGTAATAGATAAAAATAAGCATTACACTATATTCATTTAAATACCTCTGTTACATAAAATGAAGGTTGTTCCAAAAACACTTCACATCCAACAAAAGTGCCCCACTTAAGATGAAATTAGACAAATTTTAGGAAAATAGTCTACGATTAAGGAAATAATTGTGATACGTGAAACCCACAATAACCTAAATAAAGAGTTTAAATAGTAGTCATAGTAACTAACACCTATCCTTGAGAATATGACAAAAAATGGAAGACCCACAATATCTTGGGAAGGTATTAGAAATACAACAATTCATTTCAAACACTTCGGGCTTCAGTAAAGATTAATTTAAAGAAAAAATACACTGAATAAAATGGAACTTTATAGTCTGAACTGAGTTTGTTGCCATAGAATATATAATTGAAGTGCTCGAGAAAGTTTTACTATTTGTCTATCAGTAAAAAGAAAAGGTATTCGAAGGTACTAGACTAACTTTGAAAATCATGAATAAACTACTCTATTTTCTTAAAATTATCATTGAATGATTTCCATGGTGCATCTAGATATAACAGGTATTCCATTTATGGTTACAACTGATAAGATCAACATAGACCCTATATTTCATCTAGTGAGGCAGAAAATATGGCCAATGTGAGAATTTAAGAAATAGATCATAAAAGATTAGGAGCACAAGTTACTCAATATTGGCTCTACCTAAAGGTCATCTACACGTAGTGGTTAGCCAAACTAAGAATGAGTATTGATTTTAAAGATATAAGTAAAACATACTTGAAGGATTTGGTCCCCATACCCCATATAGATCTAATGATTGATGCAATGGTCAGGCATTATATACTATGTTTTTAAGATGCATACTTCAGTTACAATCAAGAAATTTTGAACCTGAAAATCCAAGATAAAATTTTTTATCACTAAATATGGCACTTACTACAATTAGCTAATTCCCTTCTAAGTATAATATCAAAGTAATCTACTAATAATTAGTTAATGGTATGTTCATACAATAAGTAGGAATATCTATGAAATTTTATATAAATTGTGATATGGTTAAGTCTCTGGATTTGGAGAACCATTGCTGCATTCGCAAAAAATTTCAAGAAATGTTATGAGTACAACATCAAGTTAAGTTCTAAGAAATGCACCTTGGTGTCGTGTCTGGAAAATTATTAGGTTTTATTGTCTCAAACACAGGGGTCAAAGTCAAACCAGATAAAATAAGGCAATTGAAGGAATACCATAAATCATTGAGATTATGAAAGCTTGCAACCGGTCACGGATGATAATCTGCATTAAGTGGATTAATATGTCAATATTATGAGAAAAGTTAAATTTTTATCTCTTCTCAAAATGAAAAATAACGTTAAATACAAATAACCATTGGAAGATATAAAGGAATTTCAAAGCCATCTTTAATGGATGAGAAAAAAGAAAAGAAACTCTTGCTTTTGTATCTCACTGTCTTGGTGGTTTAAATCAACAGGCAATCGATGTTATTGTTATGATACTATAGTTTTGATGATGGAAAAATGAATGAAACATATTGTGCAAGATAGTCCACACAATTGTAGAATGAACAGTCGTAGGAAAGACTAATGATAAGATAAACATGCGTAAAGTCAGGAGTGGGTAAGCAAGGAGATTTAGATATGATCTCAACACTTATGTCATACAACAAAGAGGATAAAAAGGAAAATATAAATCCAAGACTTAGAGATTTAGTAGATCTTATCAAAGAAGATGAAGTAGATTAGTCCTATTAGTTCAATGTAATAGACGGCTGCAGCAAGGAGTGAAACTACCAGGTAGAGTCCTACTGAATATTGAAGAATACATCATATAATTATAACATCCCATACTTTTCTGAGCGTAAATTCGTCCCTAGAAAGTCAAGAATTTTCTGATAAGGTGAATACTATTTATTTCAGGCGGTATTTTTAAAATTGAATAACCCTTCTATTGATACCAAATTTGTCTAAATCCGACACTCGGTTAAGAAATTAGAGCATTTTTAAGTTGGAAATATACCACCTAGGCAGTCAGTGCATCATAGAGATGGTTAAATTCATAATTTTTATTTTCCATTGGACTTCTATGATATTGGCAAATCACGGAGAGATCCATTTTCCCATTTGTCTATTTCCAGTAGTACAACGCTATAGTGTCGTATCGCACAGAAGGCTAAATGGCATCTCTATAGGGCACCACGATGGTTGTGCATCGCATTGAAGTTCCAGGTACAAATTGTCAATATCCAATGGGACAACGTGACAGTGGCACATCGAGAAGACTCCCAATTTTTCTAGTCGTTAAATTCTAGTGAGCCACCGCAATAGTCGCGTGTTGCTATGGCCCTTTAAATTCCAGTTTATTTTTCCAGTTTCGTTTTCAGGTTTAAAAAGCTTATTTTGGAAAATTCCCAAGCCCCAATTCAGTCCAAACACAAGATTTAAGACTATTACAAGCATTTTATGCTTATATTCATCAAAGTTTCTCTCAAGAAAAACCCTAAGATTCAATATTCAACTTCAAGAATCCCCAAGATGTCCCCATTCTTTTCTCAAATCAATTTAAGATTCAAAGTTCCCAATTCAAGAATTCCAAGAATCATCATTCAAGGAATAAAATAGAATCCAAAAGCCAACTTGTTCATCTAGTTTATCATCAAAGGTATGTGGGGTTTTGAACAAGGGTAAACCTTTCATCCTTGTGCCCAAAACTTAATTTTGATTTCACTTTTACTAAATATTGTATGATTTCCCATGAAATTTAAGTTAGGGTTGATACCCAAATCCTCATTATTTTAGTTTATGAAATTATTAGGATATTTAAGGCTCCAATTGAAAGAAATTTACATATGTTCATGTTTGAAATTATAAGATTCGTATTATGAGTTATATATCATTATCTTGAATGAGATTGTTGAAAGCTTTTAAGATAATTATTAAACGTGTAGTTTAAATCTGAATATTGATGTAATTACTGATGCATTATATATTTATACTTTAAGTTCAAAGCATTATTGATGATTTTATATGGAGATTATGATCTCATGTCCTATTGATAAGTTTTTATTAGTGCTTTCAAAAGCAAAGATTGATATTTTGATCTTAAGATAAGATAGAAATCCACATTATACATATAGTTTATGATTTAAGGCAAAGAGAAGCATAATTGGTCTTAATTACAAACCCATATGCTATTTTAAGGTGGATTTCTTAAAAGTTCTGAGCAATAAGTATGTGAGTAGTATTTAGCACTGAGTTGGGTATGATTCCAAGGTCTCATGTCCAGAAATATAAGCCACCATAGGTTTTAAATGCCCATAGTGGGCTATGATAGTGATCACTTAATTTAAGGTTCTATTTCGATTGAAAGGATAGAATAACTCTCCCCAACGTGGACAAGACGTTGGACTCTATGTCAGCTAACATGGTTTATGCCGGTTAGAATAAACTACCTAAGTCCCAAAGTTCTAATTTTCCAAAGCTCCCAAAGCCTTTAAGTTTCAAAGAAAAAAATGATAGAAAATATTTTATAAGACTAAGTGTAAAGGCTCACATACTTTACTCAGATTATGCCTTTCAAGAAGATAATAGTTATAGTTTTCAGTTTTCAGATTTCAGATTTTTGAATGAGTCCTTTCTACACTTAGACAATATAATTAAAAGAGAGAATACAGGTACTACTTTTAGAACTAAATGTTATGACTCGCTAGATTTATAAAGCATGACTTGCTTCTCGTATTATTAGTTTCAATATTTTAGATATTCCAGCTTATGTGAGTCGTTTACTCTTATTATGCATTATTTTACAAATTATGATGATAAGATAATGTTTTACCTATGTATTTCACCCCCATATGCTCAGTACATCTTCAAAGTACTGATCCACATAAATTTATGTGTGCTACATTATCTCATAATATAGGTATCTTTTCACGTGTAGCATTCATACCATATTTAGAAAGTTTGCAGCTTCCAGTCAGTAGGTGATGAGTCCTCTTAATTTAAGAACTCGAGATAGTCAGATAGTTTGGGTAGAATTTTATTTTATTTTATATTCAGTCTTACTGATTTAGGATAGTTGGGGGTTATGTTCCGGCCACCTAAAATCAATACTAGTAGAGGCTTCATAGATAGGCAGTAGATTTGAGGTATTTAATTCCAGTTCTATTTATGAAAGAATAATTATACTCATTTTAATTTAGTTTTGTATTTATCAAATTTAGAAAAGAGTAATCTTTCACTTATTTTTTTAAAATGGATGCATTTTATTTAGTTGATTATGAGTTATGCTAGTAGAAGGGTTGGCTCGGCATCACTTGTGGTCCTAAGCACCGTGTGACATCTTGGGACCATTTTTAGAGCATTACAATAAAGGAATCAATCAGGAGTTGGCTTAAATACAACAAATGATATTTAAGTGTTTTACTCAAGCTTTGATAAAGAAAAGCATCAATCAGTAAATCAGTTCACTAGACTTCAAGAAGAACCTGGTCCTTTACTTATCGAATCGTAGACTTTGTAGTAGGTTGGTTCTTTAAGTTATAATAAGTCAGTGAATTATAACCTGAGTTAGGAGTTGTGTCTTCAAGTTAGGGAACTCGAAGACTTGGATACACATATATTAGGAAGATTTGTGTCATTGTATAAATAGGAGTTAGAAGGTTTAATTTATAGTTTACAGGAAGTCTTGTAATTTGTTGATTGTTGAGGTTCAAGAGTATTAGTGATGTTGGGCTTAAATCGTGTAGAGGTACAAGTCATGGTTTTTTACACCTTTCTTGAGCCGGGTGTTTTCTACGTGAAAATAATTGTCTTCATTTGGACTTTTGTGAACCATTTTAGTTGAGTTGTTTAATTAATAGGCAACTATTAGAGTAAAACACTAAGTTCCGTAGGGTACACACTCTAACAAGTGGTATCAAAATGAGGTTATCTTAAATAAGGTTTGCACCTAAGAAAAAAATTACTATGATAAATTCCACACCTCCTACTAGTCACTGTAAAGGTCAGTCAATCACTAGACCCCCACTCTTTAATGGTTCTCACTTTATCTGTTTGAAATCTAGGATGGAAATGTTCATCCAAGGTGAAGACAAAGAATTATGGGCTAGGATCACTGATGGTTGTCCTATTCCAATGAAATTGGTTGATGGTGAACAAGGCAAGAAAGTGAGGAGTTAATTTACTACTGAGGACTTAGCGGCATTATAGAAAAATGCTAGGGCTAAGAACATCTTAGTCTATGGACTAGGACCGGTTGAGTGCAACAGAGTGTCAAGTTGAACCACTGCTAAGCAAATTCGGGATGCACTAGTCAATGTAATTAAGGTACCTCTCAAGTATGATAGTTCAGGATTGCTCTTCTTTTTACTGAGTATGAAGCATTTAATATAAAGAAGAATGAATCCTTCGATGAGATTATTACAAGGCTTACTGCCTTTACAAATGAGTTTACTTCCTTGGGAAAGGTTATCACTGGGGAAGAACAAGTTGAAAAAGTGCTGAGGTTACTACCAAAATCTAAGTGGAATGTTAAAGTGACTGTAATTAGGCAGGCAAAAGATCTCACTGGCATGACACTAGATGAATTAGTAGGAAATTTCATGACTTAAGAAATAGAAATTGATGGAACAAATGAATAAGCAGCCCCTGAGAAAGTCTTGTTTTTGAAGGCCTCAGATAGTGATGATGAAGTAGAACTTAACTAGGAACAAATTGTCTTCATAACTAAGAACTTCAGTATATTTTTTAAAATGAAAAAAGGAATATGTGTCAAGAAACATTCCAATGACAATCCAAATAGATGCTAGAAGTGTAGAAAGACTGATCATCAGATCATGGATTATCCTTTTTTGAAAATAGAATGGATGAAGGAAAGGGATGAGAAAGAATTGAAATAAAAAGCCATAAAGAAGGAAGAATATGATTGGTAGTAGCAGGGGATTTGATTCAAATGATGATTGAATTAATAAAACAGCAGTCATGGCCATAGAAGACTCTTAATTGGAGCAAGAAAAAGATCTTTCTGAGGTGATTACACTTGATATTAAAGAAAAATTGCATTTATGTTCAAAAAGAAAACTTATTTCCTTGATGAGTGCATAAATTGATGATTTCTAAGAATTAAATTCTAATATGGATGAGTTGTTCAACAGTCTTGCAAGTCTAAAATTTGATCTTATTGATTTGAAAGCTTAAAGGAATGGAGTTGAAGAAGAAAACTGCACTCTAAAGAAACAGGCTATAGAACTTGATTCTTTAAACAATGATCTTAAGTCTGAAGTTTTAAAATTAACACTCACTGAAAATGGAAAAAAGGTCATGAGTAAAGACCAGAAAAGTGTTGAACTTGAATTAGTCAAGTACAAACAAAAATGTAATGATGCAATACATATGGTGGATAAACTATGTCACGAAGTCTCAAAACTGAAACTTGATCTTAAAAGAATTTTTGATAAGTTCAGTGAAAGAAATCACAGTGAAAAGGCAGGTTTTGATTTCTACAATAGTCTTGATGATCCTAAAGACATGTTATGTATCTGATAACCTTGGACATCCAACCACTGAATGTCCTGTAGCTGCTAAAACCAGATTTAGCAATAAAAACCTAGCTAATAAATTTTCTCGGACCAAGAAAAAACTAACTGGTTTTGGTCAGAGTAATAGGTCACATTTTATGTTGCCTGCATGGACTAGAAAAAATTTAATTCATCCATTCACTGATAAAATAGGACCTAATCTTGTCTGGGTTGCTAAGTCTAACCATGATTTCTTGCAGGAGAAGGTTGAAGGATGCCAAGAGTATTGGTACCTGGACAGTGCTTGCTCAAGACACATGAATAGTGATAAGAAAAAGTTTCTTTCACCCTCTAAAATAAATGGAGAAGGAGTTTCTTTTGGTGATGTAAAAAATGGAATCATTACTAGAGTTGTAAAAATAGACGCATTGAATCAAGAGAATTGGAAGATGTATATCTTGTTGAAGGATTGAAGCACAGCGCATTTCACAACTGTATGATAAAGGTAATAAAGTTATTTTCACTTCTACAGGAGTCAAACTCAAGAGGATGGACACCAAAGAGATTATGCTCACTGCAAGATGATACAAAAATGTATACAAAGCTGACATAATGGCAATATAAGGAATTAAGTTAACTTGTCTAAGTGCAATGGATAATGATCCCCTTCTTTAGCTCAGGATACTTGGACATGCAAGTCTAAAACAGCTAAACATACTTTCTTGTAATGATATTGTATTGGGTTTGCCAAGACCAAGTTTAAATAAGAAAATGTATGTAGTGCATATGTAAGGGGGAAGCAGTTAAGATCTTCTTTTAAGTCAAAGAACTATGTCAGCACTACTAAGTGCCTCGACTTGGTCCATATGAACTTATGTGGACCAATGAAACTTCAAAACAGAGGGGAAAAAAGATATGTTTTTATGAATGTTGATTATTATTCCTAATTTACCTAGACATTGTTTCTAGCTTCTAAAGAAGATGTCTTTCATGTCTTTATTATTTTCATCAAGAAATTTAAAAAGAAACTGGGCAGTTCTCTAGTTTCCATAAGATCTGACTATGGTACAAAATTTAAGAATGCCAAATTTTTAGAATTCTATTCTATAATTGGTATAGATTATAACTTTTCTGCTCCTAGAACACCACAACAAATATAGTGGTAGAAAGAAGGAATAAAACCTTTAAAGATATGGCTAGAATAATGATGCTTGCAGGATATCTTGCTAAATATATTTGGGCTGAGGTAATTAGTATTGTAACACATATCATAAATAGATGCATGATCAGACCTATTTTAGAGAAGACTCCCTATGAATTATTAAAATGGAGAAGGCCAAACATTTCTCATTTTAGAACTTTTTGTTATAAATGTTTCATTCATTATAATGGAAAGGATAATCTGGGAAAATTTCATGCTAAAAGTGATCAGGGAATCTTCTTAGGTTATTCACTTCATAGTAAGGCCGATAGAGTGCTAAACAATAGAAAAAACTATGTTGAAGAAAGTGTGCATGCAGTTTTTAATGAATCCTTTGATAAGACTAACTTGCAGAAAGAAAGTGACTCTGAGGAATAGGTTACATAAAGTGGTTCATCGACTGGAGCTACCAAGCATGGAGGCACCTTAAGAGGGGGAACTAATTTTAGAGACACATTGACAAGGAAACTGAGCCACCAACTACCCCAACTTAGAACATCTGTAGTGATCCAAGTATCTCCCTAGGTTTTTTCCCATATGGTTATAAGTATCATGGATAACATCCTATAAAGAATGTTCTCACTGATCTTACTTTTGGGATCACCACAAGGTTTGGATGAGAAGTATGTGTGCTTTCAAAGCTTTTTGGTTAGAAATTGAGCCAAAGAAATTAACTAAAGCACTGCTTGATGCTTATTGGATTATAGCCATGCAAAAAGAGTTAAATCAATTTAAGAAAAGCAAAGTATGAAACTTAGTTCCCCTTCTAAAAGACTGCATAGTAATTGGGACTAAGTGGGTGTATAGAAAAAGGTTAATGACCATAGAACAGTTACAAGGAACAAGGCAAGATTATTGGTCCAAGTGTAAAATAAAGAAAAAGGCATAGATTTTAGTGAGACTTTCCTCCTATACCCAGAATTGGAGAAATTAGATTACTTGTTTCTTTTTTTGCTTATATGAAATTCATTCTCTATCAAATGGATGTTAAGAGTGCATTCTTGAATGGCGTTCTAAAAGAGGAGGTTTATGTAAAATAACCACTGGGATTTGAAAGAAAAGAGTTTCCTGATCATGTTTCTAAACTGGACAAGGATTTGTAAGGACTCAAACAAGCCCCAAGAGCTTGGTATGAGAGATAGTTAAAGTTTCTTCTGGAATATTGTCACACTGGAGGTATGATTGACTACACTCTTTTCTTAAAAATGGAAAAGATCTATTGGTTGTGCACATGTATATTGATGACATTATTTTGGCTTGACAAACATGAACATGATTCATGATTTTGCTAAACTAATGAGTTGTAAATTTGAGTTGAGCATGATGGGGGAGTTAAACTTCTTAGGTTTACAAATTAAAGAAACAACATTTGGAACCATGATCCATAAGCAGAAGTATGTCAAGGAACTTTTCAAAAGATTTTCCATGGAAGAGGCAAAAGAGATCAGCACTCTAATAGCCATTGCGACAAAACTTGATTTGGAGGAAATAGGTCCTGGTGTGGAGCAAAAACTATACAGAGTTCAGGCAAATCTAAATAGTCTCATTTAAAGTCTGTTAAATAAATTTTTATGTATCTCAAAGGAACCAGTGATCTTGGCCTATGGTATCCAAAAGGTATTAAGTTTAACTTGTTAGGACACTCAGAGGCTAACTATACAGGATACTTGGTGGACTGGAAAAGCACCACAGGTATGGCACACTTCCTTGGATCATGTTTAATTTCCTTGTCCAGTAAGAAATAAAACTCAATAGCCTTGTCTACTGCTGAGTCTGAATATGTTATTGCAGGATCTTATTGTGCATAGTTTCTATGGATTAACCAATAACTCATGGAATTTAGTAGAGATGTAGGATGTGTTCCTATTTTCTCTTACAATACAAGTGCCCTTAATATTGCTAAGAATCTGTTCAAGATAAAAAAACCAAACATATTGATATTAGACATCACTTTCTCAGAGATAATATTGAAAAAAGTCTTATATTAATCATGTTTTACAACACTGAAGAACAAATTGGTTATATATTCACTAAGGCATTAAGCAGGGAACTCTTTGAAAAAAAATAGGTTAGCCTTGGGGATGATTAAAATTGCATAAATATCCCTCAATGATTGATTAGAAAAGACAATGTTCTTTAAAGTGATTATTGGTTAATCCAGTCTTACATATTTAATTGTGCGTCCTAAATAAAAGATTTTAGAGTAATCTTACTCATTTGTGTCTTGTTCTTGCAGAGATGTTGAACCATTCAAGCAACTTTGTCCATATTATACTAAAAGGTTAAGGTATGATTATATTTTACCTATAATTGCACTGAAAGAAACAGGTAATCTACATGATTCCTTGAAACTTCCTTCAACTGCCGAAAATCAAAGCGTTCCACATATTCAAAAAGGCTGCCAGCACTTTCAAATCACATCTGAACATCTCTTTCATTACGTTTCTTCACTAAATACACTCCATCCACTATTCAACTACTTTAACTTCAATTTAAATATGATCCCTTCCCTCTTTCATAACTCATTCTCTTCACCAACCAAATATCAACTTTCTAGTTTTCTCTAAACCATGGCATCAACTTCTAAATTCTCAAACCTCCATCACTCCACTACCTCACCTTACATTGAAATCATCCTCGATCTCACTAGAAATGAAATTCCTCTTTTTGCCCCAACCAATTAAATCAAACTATTTGATTTTGCAGCATACAAAAATTTAAAAAACCCCTTTGCCTAATTTTTATCAAATCTTTCGTCTTCTTCTAAATCCTCATTACCACATTCGATCCCTCTGCGAATTATTGACCCTGATGTTGTTCCTATTGCAGACCTGATTCCGCAAAAGTCTAGATCTAAATCAAAACAAAAAACCCTTTTCCCCTGCTATTGATATTGATGACCATGTTCTTGCTAATCCTTCCCCAGTTGTACCCACTCCCAAAAATCCACATACTCCGGGTAAAAAATAACGGGAAGAAGTTTCCTTAGCTGAAGCCTTTCAAGAAAGCGAAAGGAAACAAGTTGCTACATTTGGTCCTCCTCCTTCTTCTCATGCACCCTTTCTTGATTTTCTTCTTCACTCAGTCTAGAAAAAGATGACGGTCATAGGAAAAGCTCCAAAACCCTCTAGTTCTCATAAACCCTCAACCTAGCCTAAACCGACCCCTACAACAAAAGCTTCCTAATCATCCAAATCTGCTCCAAAGAAGTCATCCTCTCATTTGATGAAACAGGTTAACAAACTTGTTCTCTCTGAGTCTTATGAGTCTGACTCACCTCTTGATACTGCTACTAAGTTGGATCCTGATTTTGAAATTCATAAATCATCTATAAATCAGGACTCTCCTAAGGAACACTATCTGCATTTTCAAAAGTATGAGCTAGCTAGAGGTCGTGTTGATAGTGGTTTTAGAATTGTTGATATGACTACTTTATTGGGAAAATTAGAGGTCCAAGGGTTGTCACACCTATTACATCAGGGTGACTTACAAAGGAGGTTCGCCAAGCCTGAGGTGTACGAGTCCTATACAAATGGGGCAGCTATTGGTGAGATGTTCTCTACAATTGTTCGAGGGGTCACCATGAATCTTTATACTGCTGATATAGCTAGAATCTTGCACATTTCTCTAGATATTTGGGGTCACTATGTTAAAGGTACTTGGCTGTAACTCCCCAAGAACCTATCCCGAGATGTCACATGGTGCTCAAGGCCACACTTGGCCTCAAGCTAACCCTCTAAACTTGTCATCACTTTCAGAACTCATTATAGCACAAATCATGCTAAGATAACGAGAAATAACCATGTCATGAACATACTGAAACCTGAAATAATATAATAGGGTACACACTATAATAGTTATTTTTGTGCTGGAAGAAAAATGACAATTGATTTACAATTTATTATATTAATATAGCCTTGGTAAATGTGGAAACTGGATACCCGCACCTGAAAAAACTAGCCTTTGCATTAGTAATGGCCTCTACAAAACTTAGGTTGTATTTCGAGTGCCCCCTATCAATGTCATCACCACTTATCCTTCAAGGAATATTATGCCCAAACCCAAATAGGTTTGCTGAATAGGCAACAAGAATAAATGGTTATGACTTAACATACAAACCATGAATTGCTATAAAATCACAAGTTTTGGTAAACTTTATAGCTAATTTTTTCAAAAATCTAATTCTCGATGTTTAAAAAGAATGTGTAATAACCTCACACATCAAACATGTCATACGGACCTTATAACATACTGAAATCTGATGTATGAGTGTCTGAATTAGGTATCATCTTAAATACTTCTTCTACGGACCTCATTAAATAATCCATTAAAATTAATCATGTCACTAATAAAAAGGTGGGCATGAGGCATTAATTATTGTTCCATATTTAGCCTAAAACCTAGCAGCAGACGTCCTCAAAGAAAGTTTTTACACTCTCACAGTAGTTTTGACACTCTCATAGTTGTAAGCCAGATCAACCACTCATTTGAACTCAAAAAAAAGTAAAGAAAAAAATACTTACAAAAGTATTGGTTTCCCTAAGCCATTTTAGAGAATGCATAGTAATTCATATATCACGCGAATAGAATATAGAAGCAGATGCTTTATCAAACTTTGGGACTTGTTAAACAAGAGATCAACTAACTCTAAAAAGGTACAAGTCCTTAATTTAGATCTTGATATTAGCCATGATGACGTAAATCTCATAGGCCTAACATGGAACTAGAGAAATTGATACATAACTACCTTAATGAGGAAAAATTTCTTGACAATGCAAAGGAATCTCGAGCGCTATGAACAAAGTTGTGAGTTACTCTATAGTCAACATGCGGTTATGTAGAAAATCTTACACCAGTACCATACATAACTAACTATGCCCAGGTAAGAGTGATTATTTAATGAAAGACGTCTACGAAGGTTCCTGCGATAATAACACTAGTGATGAGACTCCTGTCTAAACATTCATCAATGTTGGGTACCAGTAGTCATTATAGACTAAGATGATAGAATGTTTACTCAAAAGTTGATAACTACTAATGCTACACATTTATGATCCATTAACTAGCTGAAGAACTACGCCCTGTGGACTCACTGTTGCAATTCATTAAGTGAGGGATTGATATTATCAAATGATCATAGCGGCCTTGGATAGGTAAAATTTGTGTTATGTTAAGTGACTATTTGTCCAGATGTAATGAAGAATGTTGTTTCAACATGATAGGGAGAAGCAGGTCATACTTCTTATGGACTTCTAAAATAAGTTGCGTCAACATCCAAAAAGATATTGCTTGTGACCATGACCCTTAATATATCGATAGAAAATGGCTTAATTTCTTACAAAAAAAGGATTAAAAAGGATAATATACATGCCATATACCAAAGGCAAATGGTCTGGTGGAATGATCCAATAAAATGGTAATCCAAACCAAGAAAAGGAAGCTGGAGGCCGTTAAAGGATTTTGGAGGAAATTCTATCTGAATTATTATAGTTTGTATTGACTTGTTATGTCGTTACTAAAGCACCTCATCTATGGGCATGCGACATGAACATTTCTAAAAAATATAGTATCAATGGACTTATTTGAAAAATTTTAGAATTTGAAATACGTAGTCGAGCTGACGTCATCCTGTTATAGAAAGAATTTTCAATATATAGCAGTGTCAGTATAGTATGACATTGAGGACAGGAAATAAACCACCATTTTACTAATTAAACTTATCTTCTTCTGTTGGAAATAGGATTAGGAAGGCTTCTAATAACTCCCTAGGGTTGCCTCTTGGAGTTTGAGCAATGCAGACATGAAAATGCACTTGAATAGTGTAAAACCCATAGTTTTTTTGTGGATTTCATTACAGAAATATCTAGCATATAGTAGAAGCTCGCATTCATGCCTCTATAGGAGCTACATGGCGTCCAAGTAGACTAGATTTAACCGATTAGTTTAGACCTAGGTTAGAAAGTAAAGACATGACATAGATAAGTGACAGATTTCATTCTTAGGCCCATAGACACGGTGCTAGGATGGATAAAAATGCTAAATTCAGGTTGTTTGAAACAAAAATTATGGTAATGTGGGATATTGAATTTGTGAATGGTTTAACGTTCATTGTTCTTGAAGTTGAACATTCATGAATATTTGTAATGTTAATTTAATTGAAAATGGCGTTAGAACAAAATAAAAGTTATGAACTAGAGCTGGTTAGTGTTTCTAGTTTTCGAAGAATCTATAGTGGTAACCATAGGAATGGTTGTCTGGACATGGTATTAATGTAACTACAATGACCCTCCAGCTTAATTTCTATATTCTTAGTCCTTTTTACTGGTTAGAGCTTTCCTATAGCATCTCCAAATCATTTGTGACTTGCTGGAGCTAAAAATTTTGTTATCGGATAGTTCGTTTGATTTTTAGAGGTAATTCCCTATTTTGAAGTCCTCACTAGTATGAATTGTCTACCAGGCAAAAACTTCAGTCAAACAACCTTTAATACTAATTCTCATAGTTCCAACAACTCTGAAACATAGTTTTAGGTTTGGGGGGCTCTTTGTTTCGGTCCCATGGCTTGTAAGTTAACTTTGGGCTATTGGTCGAAAATAGATAAAAATAACACTTAGTTGTGGGACCGACTTTTCATTGAAACGACCTCGAACGGAAATTTCATGTCACCCGATTTACGAGTCATGATGGCTCCTGCAAAACCCCACCAAAAGGTGCGCTGAACCATAACTTGACACTAAATGCAATGGGTTACCTTGGTGAAAATGTACCGAGAAGTGCAAAGTAGACAATATAGAAATAAGCAAAGCAATAGAATTGTCTAAAAGGTCTTTATAACATGGAAAACAAACCCACGACTTGGTAGAGACAAAATAAGAGCTGCTATAAATACTACTCAAGTTCTAAAGAAGTCTATACGATCTATCTCAAAGCAAAAGACTAAAGAAAAAAAAGATAGAAGGTAATGGGAAACTTTGATTCCATGAGTTCAACATATCTCTGGGATCCAATACAACCCGATCGATGAATCAACAACGTCAACTAGTACTTGGATATGCACCAAAGAGGTACAAAAGAATAGTATGATTACGAAAACTACGAGTACTCAGTAGGTATCATCGACCGACTGAGATAAATCATGATATAAAATACAAGATAAAAAAGCTAGGTCAAAGTAAGAAAGAGAACCTGAAATAACTCCACCATCGTTGTGCATCAATACGTAAATAACCTGAATAATACCATAACATGAATAATCAAACACATGATATTTTAACTACGAAATTGTCCACTATAAGACAATAAGTGAAAAAAAATGAAAAAAAATAAATAACCCAATGCAGGCCCCATAAGCCTAGAGGGTACAATCAAGTAAAACGTAAACCGAACCACCGTGATTTTCCAATCCCTAGCCAGTATCCCTATTCTCAATTATTACACCCCAAAATCGTTAATATTATACCATTCATATCATTATTAATATCATAGTAATATCTTAACTTAAACCGGTAAGAATGTAATCAATAACATAATCATCCTCAAAACTTGAACAAGGTATATATATACGAGTAATTCCATAATCATCTTACAGACTTGAAAAGGCTATACGTCATCAATATTCGGACATAAACTAGTAATCATCTTATCAATAATAATATCAATATTCAAACTTAAACACGTAATAATATATAATCATAGCACAATAAATTGCATAATCAATAGAAACTCATTAGTCACTAGCAAAATCAATAAACATGAGTAATTTCATAATCACTAAGCATGAAATCTCAATGCAAGCAAATCATAACTATCAAAAGCCTATGTTTATTAGAATTACCTCAATTAGCATTTTCAAGGCGTACAACAAATGTATAAAAGGCTATCAGATCAAGCACAAATCTTGGCCCCTAGGGGGTCAAGAGCCCACTTATAAATCCCCAAAATCCATTATCAACCAAATTCTACCCCTAACTAGGCTAATGTAACTAATTTAACTTTTAGATTTTAACTAAACCACAACGAATCCTAAGATAGAGGTTTCACCTAAAGCATTAGAAACTAAACTAATCACACCTAATTTATAGTTAACAAATAGCCTAAACGGTTCAACTGACCTAAGTATTTAAATTCCCGTCACAAACACCTAAAAGCTATACAAAATCTAACACAATATCATAAACTTACTATGAGATAGCTCAATCTAAGAAGAGAGAAAACCTAGCCTACCTGGATGCTAAAGAAAGCTTGAAGAATCTGCTAAATCACTGATTTCCTTTTCTTAGAAGCTTCCATGAGGTGCCACACTATTAAAATAACAATCTACTCATCAATATAAGAACAATGATACCCATATTGCACTATTGTACTTCGGATCCAAAATTACTCAAAAATCCTATATGGGTCCTACTAAAGAAAATTGCCTTTTCGAAGCCAACCTAATATTCTTTCACGCTTAAGGAGTAATTACCTTAAAGATTGATGAAATTTGAGCTACATTAGTGCTAAATTAAAGACATGAGGTTCTAGGGATTTTAGATAAGAAATAGGAAATCTACCATGAAATAAGAGAAGTCTTACCACAAATTTGAAGGAAAATCACATAAAAGTCGTTATCTAAGCTCCTAAATCACCCAAAAGAGTTAATCCTAAACTCTCCCTAATATATAGGGTTTTAGTCTCTTTAGAATGGATATAAATAGGTAAAACAAGCTAAAAAGGGGAATTTTATACCTTTCACAGGTGTTCGGGTATCGTAATCGAAACTCGACCCTTGTGATTGCCACATCTTGATGCTAAAAAGAGAGTTTCTATCAAAGTATGGGTAGCATAATCCTAGTACATGGTGTCTTACCAAAGGAACAATGATCGTGAACCATGGTCCGTGTTCGCAAGTTCACCAGATATAGCTAAGACTTGGAATTTCCTAAGTCTCTGCCAACCACTTGGGATTCATATGGAATCCTATATATGCGAAAAAAACTATGATAACATACAAAACTGGTTATTCCAGACTCAATGACGCAGTTGAAATATTCATCCTATGTGGTTTCAACTAAAGTAGGCCCCACACATAATTTTTATTTTCTTATCTTGTCTCAGGACCCAAACCAACAGTTCTCTTAGCCTAAAATCGATATTTTAGAGTTGTTGGAATAGTCAGAATAGGTATATGAGTTTGTTTGATTGATATTTTTGCCCAGTGGCTATTTAAAACCAGAGAAAACTTCAAAATAGGGAATTGACTCTAAACACCAAATGTATAGCACGGTGATAGAACAATTAGTTCCAACAAGTCGTAAATGACATGGGGAAGCTATGACAAAGCTCTAACAGTGTAAATAAGAAAAAATATAGAAAATGACCTGAAGGGTTATTACAGTATCACTACGAAAAGGACTTTTATCCACGAAAGTTAAGGATTAGGATGTACGTAAAGTCTCAAACAGATTAAGATACTTGGTCTGCATCTCGCTTTTAATATCCCAAGTAGCATCCTTTATTGGGTGGTATCTCCACTGAACATTAACTAAAGGAATCTATCTACTGCGCAACTACCCAACATCACTAGCCAAAATGAGCACAGGTTCCTCCACAACGATCAAACGCTCATCTATCTGGATGGAGTCCTATGAAACAATATAAGACAGATCAAGAATGTATCACCGTAACATGGAAAGATGTAAAAATGTATAGACAACAGAAAAATCTATGGGTAAGGCAAACTAATAATCCACCTCACCAATTATGCGACGAATCTCAAATATTTGGGTTGAGCTTGACCTACCTCCCTAACCTCATCACACCCTTCATGGGCGATATATGGAGGAATACGTGATCACCTACTCTAAATTTTAAGGCTCAAATCTTGTGATTTGCATAAGCCTTCAGCCTACTCTATACTGCTCTTAATCTATACTGAATCACCTTGACTTTATCCAACGACTCCTGAAGCAAATTAGTACAACGAGACCTAACCTTAGAAGTCTCAAACCATCCAATTTGGGAACGTCATTGCAAACCATATAGAGCCTTAAAAAGCGCCATCTAAATACTTAAATGATAATTGTTATCATATGTCAATTCTGCCAAGGCTGAGTGCTTTTCCTACTAACCTTAAAAATCCATTATAAAAATGCAAAGCATATCCATGAGAACCTAAATTATCAATTCCAGTTGGTCATTAGTTTATGGATGGAAGGGTGTACTAAGATCCACCTAGTACCCAACTTCTCCTTAAAATCTTTCAAAAACCTATAAGTAATCACAGAACCTTGGTCTGAAATGATTGATATCGGCACGCCATAGAACCACACTATCTCACATTCATAGTGTGAGCTAACCTCTCAAAACTAAAGGATATCTAAATAGTAAAGAAATGTGTCGACATGGTTAATCGATCCATAATGACCCAAATATTATCGAAACCACAAGAAGTGTGAGGATAACCACTAATAAATTCCATGATAATATTCTCATATTTCCACTTGAAAATAGGAAATCTCCAAATCAAACCACTCGATCGTTGATGCTCGGACTTCACCTGCGGACAACACCTGCAACAAGTCCACATCTTTTTTCGTGTCACTCAACTAATAATGTTGTCTCAAATCTCTATAAATCTTAGTGATACCCAAATGAACAAAATATCTACAGCTATGATCCTCGTGCAGAATCAACTATTCAATCATCTAAAAATAAATAAAATATCAAATCTCAAGAAATCATCAAAATCTATGACAACCCTCTTGAATTCACCACCCAACATCTGATAATGGAGAGTTCAAAATCTATTATCCTTAAATTGACGACCCACAATCTACTCAAATAGTAGGGACCAAGCCTTAACACGGGTCTTAAATATCAAGTCTAATAATAAAGGTTACTAAGGATGCAATATCCGAGGTGAAAGACCTCTGAGCGACTAATATACAATCCAAGGTACCTATACTCACTGCCTTCTGACTCAAGGCATCTACTATTATATTTGCTTTGCTTTAATGATACAAAATAGAGAAATCATAATCCTTAAGCAACTCAATTCATTTATGTTGCCTAGTATTAAGGTCTCTTTGGGTCATAAGATGTTTAAGTCTATGATGATCTATGAAAATCTCAGAATGCACACAATAAAGATAATACCTTGAAATGTTAAATACAAAAACTACCAAACAATTATGAGTTGAGTAGTTTTGCTCTTAACCTTAAGCAACCTTGAAACCTAAGTAATAATATGACCCTATTACATCAATAACAACCCAAGCCAACATAAAAAACATCAATAATACATGGTGAATTCCTTACCCTCAACAAGAAGAGGCAAAGTAGGAGCTGAAGTAAGAAACTACTTGATCATACCCAAGCTCTACTCACTCTACTTGAACCATTAGAAAGGAATATCTTTTTGATTCAATATAATCATAGGTGATGTAATAGTATCAAAACCCTTAATAAAATGCCTATAAAATTTGCCAAACCAATAAAGCAATGAACCTCAGTCAGAGATGTAGGTCTAGCCCTATCACGAATAGCCTTAATATTTGTTCAATCTAACATAATCCTATCCTTAGACACCACATACTGAAGGAATGTCAACAATCAATCCAAAACTCAAAGTTAGAGAATTTGGCAAAAAAAAACATGATATCTCAATGTTTGGGGCACTATCCTCAAAGGCTATGGATGCTCCTCTCTGTTCCTTCATATTGAAGGATGTCATTAATGAATAGAATCATGAAGTAATCTAAAAAAGGCCCGAACACTCAATTGATCAAATCCATAAACACAGCTAGTGCATGAGTCAACCCAAAAGGCATCACCAAGAACTCAAAATGTCCATAATGGGGCCTAAAGATTGTCTTTAGTCCATTCTCAACCAGAATACTCAATTGATAGTTATTGGACCTTAAATCAATCATAGAAAACACCGCTGCACCCTGAACCTGGTTAAATAAGTCATCAATGCGAGGCATAGGATAGCACTTCTTCATTTTAACCACATTAAGCAAACTATATTGAATACACATCCACATGGAGCCTCTTTCTTCTTCACAAATAATGTAGGATATCCCAAAAGAGACACTAGATTTAATGACATACTTTCCAAAAAGATCTTGAAGATGATAATTCAGCTGCTTAAGCTCGACAGGATCTATAAATAAGGTGCCATAGAAATAGGTTAGGTGATAGGCTCAAGGTCAAAAATATCATTGACTACTGGAATACTGTTTAGCGATGGACTCTCCCAAGAAACATCATGAATATAAGTAAGGTAAGACTCGTAATAAGTCTCCTAGCACATATATAAGAAATAATCCTCATCATCTCACATTGAACAACTCCCTACCACATGAAGGAGTTATGTTGGGCATGGATGATACAACGGTCTTGGAAAGACAATCCGCATTTATTTTCAACTCCTGAGATTCATAGGGAAGGTATGTTTCCTGAACACATCTTTATTTTCTGAGTTCTTTAAAGGAAAGATTTACATCTTTAACTCTTTATTTTTAAACATAGATGAAAGGATGTTTGATAAAGAAAATCACTCTGTGTGTTGTTACCCCTACCTTTTACATATTTAGGGACAAATGTTCCTAGAAAGGGAGACTAAAACATCATTAGTTTTGACCCTTAGAAAATTTCATGGAAATCTATTCTCTGGACCCAATATGACTCATGGGTATGAGCCGTATGCTAGGGTACTAGTGGTATGGTCTTATCGTATGCTGACCAGTATTAGTTGGAGGGATAATTTTTACCACTAGAATAGGTATGACTTAAGGGTATGTGTCCTGGGAGATTGGTACGAGTCGTATCAGGTACTCATAAGGTGGGTAGTGTTTGATCCTTCTTGTATTTTTATTCTTCCAGGGCTACAGGTTATGGGTATAAATCGCATGTTATGGTTCTGACTTGGTTGGATAAGTCATATACTGGACAGTGTTTGATCCAAAGGGTTGAGGCTTGGATACATATGGTAAATACCGATCATACAGGAGAGTACGACTCGTATGGGTCATTCGTATCACTGTGATAGGTTTATAAGAGATTTAAGTGGGGGTATTTCAGATATTTCCCTACTTACCCTAACTAGGACCCATGCCTTCTGATACACTTAGGAGGTTATTTACCCTATTATTCTATTCATTAATAATTAGAAACAATTCCAAAATACTTCATAATTCACTTAAGTTCTTTTGGGGAAAAATGCTTGGGTTTTATCTTACAAATATCTTTGGTGCTTATCTTGCCAGTTTCTTTCTTTTAATTCTTCAGTATAAGCGATGATTCTCTTCCCTCGTGTAATATCACCTATAGGCATGGTTTATATAATTGATTTCATGGTTTTACAATTTCATGATTATGGTTTTCAATAATTATTTATAGGTTTTGATATTAAATGCTTGTTTATGGTTTTTGCTGGTTTTAATTATACTTTTATATGCATTAGTGGTGGTTTTGGACAATTTGATTTCATGGTAATGGTTTAATAGTCTTTGGAATTAGTTATGGTTATATTATGCCCCCATGTTGTTTGATAAAAAGCTTATAATGATATGTTCATTGCATTGACTTCTTTTAATGGAACTCTGGAATGTTTTAAACTTGATTAAAGATTTTTGCATGGTTTAAATGGTTTGAAAATACTAAAGGCTAAATTGTTATGCTTGTGGAGAACATGAAAGTCTCCCAAGTGGATTTATTATTATATATGGAAGGGCACCTAAGGTCCCTTTAACCTATATGGTTTGGATATGTATTCTACTTGCAAATAAGGGGTGGTATGATGATACCACCAATATTGGCCTTGGTTAATAAATAATAAATTGATTGTTTTTACATATTTTTAATTGTCCATTAATGGTAGGGTATGTAGCTAAGCTATTGAAGGTGGCCATTCCGAGGGGCTGAAAATTGGAAACTCATATTTTCTGGTATGATAGGTCTTGATGCCCATGTGCGTGCGTCATATTTTATATTGAGGGATGTACTTATCATCCCATGGGATATTACCTTGTCGTGTGACTACATGCACTGGGACCCTTTTAGTAGGGGGAACTGAACCCATATGCCCAATAGGTGGTTAGGACAACAACGCTACACAACCCAAGTGTAACAACCCTAAATCACCTCACGACGTCACACGGTACTTACGGATATAAGTATCCCCTAGCTAACCCTTTGAGCCTATCACTTCTCATAATAACTCATTCATGAAGAAATATACAAAACACTGAAACTATCAAATCAAATAAGAGGAAATACGAAGATAATACTAGGTCTAAACGACCACAAAACTTGAAATCTCAACACAACCACAGTCTGATAACTAGTCTAATACAACCTCTACTACTCCATGAACCCAAGAGCCATTAGGACAGGTTTCCAACTGACTCAAACTGAACTGAAAGTAATAATAGAAACACTCGAATAATGAAATGTTTGTAGATAGGTCCTCGAAACATGAGGACTCACCACTGGGGAGATGTAGATAGAGGTACTCGAAAATCACTAACGAGGATGGGAATGAATACCTGAACCTACATTATAAGATAATGTAGCACATATACATATAAGTCGATTAGCACTTGGGAATGTACTAAGTATATGGGGGTGTATGCATTTACATAAAACATTATCAATACTCTTTAATCAAATCATACATGCAAATAGGAATGACTCACATGGCTTGAATAAGTCAAAATGTAAAGCTCACAATTCATGTAGAATGAAGTATGTAACACAAATCTTGTGAGTCATTCTACTTTAGTTATAAAATCTGCACTCTCCTCTTATTCTCATTACTCAAAGGATGAAGGAATCTTTAAACAATACTTTAAACTCATGCACATGTCTTATGGAGAGCAAAAATTCTTTATTTCTCAAGAATTATAACTCTTTTGAACTCACAATCATATAACTTTAGTTTATAGACCGGTGATCAACTCGTATTAGCAGAGAAAATTACTTCATTCTTTGTAAAATACTCAAAAACAATTTGATCACTATATAAAATATCGTATCTCAAAGCTTTAGGGAAAGTATTCTATCTCAATGGAAAATACTTCAGTTTACAGAAGTTCTCTTAATCGACATAAACCATGCGACCTACATGGAGTCCAACGTCTTATCCTCCTAAGGAAGAAACCTCACGTTGGGGAGAGGCATCATAATTTTGCCAAGGAGTATAACCTCAACTATGTGATTACTTATCTTGGCCTTGGGCAGAATAATCTCGGCCTTAGACAAAAAATCTTAAACCTACGGAGTCACATAGTTCTGGGGTAAGAAATTGTAGTAACTTACCCAATTCGGTTCTAAATATTACTCCGTTTAGTTTATCTCGCTCATCTTATGAAAATATTCTTTCAAAATAATCTCATGGTTTATAAGAACCCAACAATAAAATTTTTCATCTCATGTAGTGAAGTGGATTTCAAAGCTCTATGACCATTAGGTCAAAACATTTCTCAGTAATCTCAGAATACTCAAATAAGGGGTTCTTATATGACAAAAGTTCATAAAATTGCATGTATCAAGTAGGGATTAATGACATATAATTCAATTTCAAGTTAAAACTCATCAAAATGCATATTAGATAGCATATAGATTCATAAACCATATCGAAATCTGAAATTTACAGCAATTTAGCTCATAATGTCAACATACTCATATACTTCAATATCTCAATATTTCAACTATTAACTTTTCAAGGATTAAAATCATGGGGTACAGACCCAACAACAATTTCTCAAGAAGATATGTAAAAATCAAGCCATTAGACTTTCAATTCTCGGGAAACATCAAAATCTTGCAACCAATAACAATGGGTGAAAAACCCTAATTCAATATCATATAAAGTCTCATAAGTTTCCGAAAATTGTAGTTTAAATAAAACTTTAGGCACAAAGGTGAAAGCATTACCCATGTTCAAAACGCCACATACCATAGATTATGAAATTGGAAGAACAAGCTTGCTGTAAACTCTTCTTCTTACTCTTGAGAGAGGGTTCTTTAAACCCTTGAACTTGGGGAACTTAAATGTCAACTCAATTTGTAGAATCCATGGTGAGTTCTTCAATTTCTTGGAGAAGGGTTTTAGATTTGATCTTGAGGGAGAAACCCTATCTCTCTTGTGGTTTGGATGATAAATAAAGCCAATTGCTCATTTGGAATATATCTAGTTGATTAAAGAGTAGAAAAGATGGAAAAGCCGTTTTTAAAATAAGCTAAAACTACTGAACAATGTCTGCGATGAATGGAGCGATGGTCCGTCCGATCGCCCGTCGCACGATGACCAAAAAAGAGACAAACTTCCTCGATGCTACTGTTGTACCAATGGTCTATCGTAAGTCTGACAGTCCATCGGGTTGTCCACCGCACGATGGTAAGGATAAGGCCACAATGCCACAGCGCGATGGTTACTTCGGCAGTCCATCGTAGCCTTGACGGTTCATTATTTTGGCCATCGTACATGGGCCAGAAAAGTGAGTTACCTTGGTTATGATGGGCCGAGCAACGGTCTGTCCCAGTCTTGACGGTCCATTGAATCGTCCATCGCACCTGGGCGATTTTGTCAACTCTCAGTAAAACGGCCATAATTTCTAACCCCGATGCCGAATTGGAAGAAATTGGTATTGTTGGAAAGCTAATTCAATTATCTACAAGACAAAAAGTTAAAATTAAGAAAATTATATATAGTTTAAATACCAATCACTCGGGAAGTCTCCTCTCAATATTTTAGGGCTAGAATTACACTTCACTTGACATGCTCTAAGGCTCGGACTATGAGGAAACTTTGTGGGGTCTTACAATACCTCCCCCTTGGAAACATTCATCCTCGAATATCATTAGTTAGACTAGGAACATCAGAAAAACAAAGTACACATAGCTGAAGCAATTTGCTAAACGGGTTCAAAATCTTTCTAAACTCTTGAATACCTCGGAAATTGCTAGAACTCATGCAAGAATACATGTATAGATGAACTTTAGATTAGAAGGGCTAAATTAAGGAAGAATAATACCTTCAGATCAATTTCAACTCGTGGAAAAGAGGTGCGGGTACTTGACTCGTATGTGTGCTTCTCCCTCCCAAGAAGCTTACTCAACTGACTGTTTATGCCACAACACTTTGACCAAGGGAACCTCTTTGTTCCGCAGTCTATGGATCTGAAAATCTAGGATCTCAACGAGACTCTCATTGAATGAAAGACTGTTTTAAGTATCAGTACTCTATGAAGGATCTACCACAACAGAATCACCAATATGCTTTTTAATCATGGAGACATGAAAAATAGGATGAACGGCTGACAACTCAGTAGGAAACTCAACCTTATAGGATACTTTTCCAACATAGCTCAAAACTCTATACAAGCTAAAATAACGGGGACTAAGGTTTCCCTCTTTACCAAACCTCTTCACCCCTTTCATCGGTAAAATTTTCAATTACATCAAATCGCCAACTTTAAACTTAAGATCTCTTCTCCTCACATCGGTATATGAATTTTGATGACTCTAAGCTGTATTTAACCTCTCTCTAATCAAAATAACTTTCTCCATATCTTTAAATACTACATCAGGCCCAATTATGGCAGCTTCACCTACTTCAAACCAACCTATAGGTGATCTATATCTTCTACCATACAAGGCCTCAAATGGTACCATCCCGATGCTAGTATGATAACTATATTTATAGGCGAAATAGATCAATGGCAAATACTCATCCCAACTTCCTTTGAAATCAAGAGCACACGCCCTCAATATATCATCTAGGGTCGGAATGGTCCTCTCAGCCTGACCATCTATCTGCGGATGAAAAGCGGAACTCAAAAGAACTTGGGTACCAAGACCTTGCTGAAACACCCTCAAAAATTGATAAGTAAATTGAGTACCCCTATCCAAAATGATAGATGAAGGAACTCCGTGCCACCTAGCTAACTCCAGGATATACAATCTAGCGTAATCCTCCGTTGTATAGGATGTATGCATGAGTAAGAAGTGTGCAGACTTAGTCATCCTGTCTACAACAACCCAACTAGAATCATGATGACCACGCGAAAGAGGTAACCCAATCACGAAGTCCATATACACCACCTCCTACTTTCAAGTGGGTATACCAAACTTTTGTATCACACCACCATGTCTTTAGTGCTCTACCTTAACCTATTGGCACGTTGCATACTTTGCTACAAACTCAGGTATATCCTTCTTCATACTATTCCACCAATAGATTCCTCGCAAGTCACGGTACATCATCATAGTGCCGGAATGAATAGAATACCGCGCGCCTTGCATTTTTGCCATAATCCTCTACCTTAGATCATCAACACACGAAATGCATAATCTTCCCTACAATCTCAACATGCCATCTCCTCCTTAGAAGAAAGCCTCTACCTTTTTTCCTTAAGTGCCTTCTTTAGTCTGACCAAACTACGATCTCTATCTTACTTCTCTTTCACTTTCGAAACTAAAGAGGATTCAGAACTACTTTGCACCAAAGTGCTTTCCTCAACCGAATCAAGCAACCTATTACCCAATCTAGCCGGACAATGCACATCAGGGGCGAACTCTTTCTTACATTTCTCTACATGAGCAACACTACCCATAGACAATTTACTAAGGGCATTCACCACTATATTGGCCTTGCCTGGGTGATACAACACACTAATATCATAGTTTTTTAACAACTCTAACCACTTCCTCTGCCTAAGATTCAAATCTCTTTGAGTAAACGCATACTGCAGGCTCTTACGATTAATAAACATATCAACTTGAATACCATAAAGGTAGTGTATACATATTTGCAAAGCAAAGACCACAGTAGCTAACTCTTGATCATGGGTTGGGTAATTCTTCTCATACGACTTTAATTGTCTAGAGCCATAGGTTATAACCTTACCTCTTTTCATCAACACAAAACCCGCACCAATTCTTGAGGCATCTCAATACATCACAAAATAATTGTACCATGAAAAAAAGTCAACACAGAGGCTGAAGTAAGTCAAGTCTTCAACTCCTAAAAACTCTTCTCACAGGAATTTGACCATTGGAACTTAACTTTCTTTTGGGTCAACCGGGTCATAGGAGATGCAATAGAAGATAAAACTTTAACAAAATAGCGGTAGTAGCCCACTAGACCTAAGAAACTTCTAATGTCAGGTGGAGAGATAGATCAAGGCAAATTTCTTACAACTTCTATCGTTTGGGGATCAACTCTAATACCTTCGACTGAAATAATATGACTAAGAAAGGCTACAGACCTTAGCCAAAATTCACACTTACTAAATTTGGCAAACAATTGGTGACCTCTAAGAGTTTGCAAGACAATTTAAGGTGATTTGCAAAATCATGCTCACTGCGGAAGTAGACAAGGATCTATGAACACTATGACAAACTTATCAAGATATTGCTTGAACACTCGATTCATGAGGTCCATAAAAGTTACTGGGGCATTGGTTTGCCTAAAAAAATAGCTAGAAACTCAAAGTGACCATGGAGGGTATGGAAGGCTATCTATGGTATATCACATTCCGTAACTTTAAGTTGATGATAGCCGAATCTAAGGTCTATCTTGGAGAAATAACTTGTACCTTGCAACTGATCAATCACGTCATTAATTCTCAGACAAGGATATTTATTTTTGTTTGTGACCTTGTTAAGTTGACGACAATCAATGTATATATGCAAAGAACCATCTTTCTTCCACACGCATAGAATAGGTGCAACCCAAGGAGAAATATTGGGCCTTATGAAACCTTTGTCTAAAAGATCTTTGAGTTGATCTTTTAACTCTTTAAGCTCAGTAGGTTCCATACGGTATGGTGGAATAGAAAAAGGACGAGTGTCCAAAAGAAGGTCAATCCTAAATTCTATCTCCCTATTAGGAGGTACCCATGGGAGATCTTTTGGAAAAATATCAGGAAACTCATTTACAATATCATCTGACCTAATAGTCGGAACCTCAGAGTTAGTGTCTTAGACTCTAACTAGGTGATAGATCCAACCGTTGAATAATGGCTTTTTGGCTTTGAGATAGGAGATGAAATAACTATTGGAAGATACCGAACTCCTAGACCACTCAAAAACTGGCTAATCAGGAACTAAAACTTCTCCAAATCGGGATGATAGTCTATAGATGCATAACAAGAATGAAGCCAATCCATTCCTAGAATAAGGCCAAAATCCACCATGTCTAACTCTATCAAATCAGTAAGTATAACTCGATGAAGAACAAAAACTAGACAATCTCAATACACTTGTTTAGCAACAATTAACTCCCCTACTGGTGTAGAAACTAAGAAAGGCTTAGGAATCCCTTTGAAAATCATTTTTAATTTCATAGCTACAAGTGGGGTCACATATAATATACTTGACCCAGCATCAAACAACACATAAATATCAAAACAAAAGATGTGGCACGTACCAATAACAACATCGGGAGAGTCCTCCTACTCCTGACGAGATGGTAAGTCATAGAATTTATTCTGGCGCTGACCACCAATATTTCTAGATGAAGCACCCTGAAGAGGGGTGGGATGAGGAACAAAAGTTGTTGTACTAGCAATATGTGCCTGAGGTCGGCCATCTCTGGTCCTCTTCCTAGCATGCAGACAATCTCTAAGTCTGTGGCCCGACTTTCCTTAACCAAATCAACACCTCAAATCTGTGAAATATTCACTGGGATGATCCCTACCACACTTAGTACAAGGAGGATAATGGGGCCTGTTACCAACACTGTTCTGCAATCTAGACATAAAAGACCTATTCCCTTAATCTTGTCTGCCTCTAGGCATGGGAGAACTAGCGGATGACGGCACTGGAATAGGCGGACACTTGTGAAATAGAGAGCGGTTTATTGACTATACTCATGCTGCTTAGATCTAACCCTCGTGTTACCCCTTACTCTGTCTCTCTCTTTAATATTATCCACCTCTATCTATTTTGCATGGATCATCAACCTAGATAGATCTACATCCCTATGCAGCATCACAGTCCTACACTCTTTCAGCACCAAACCAGAAACACCTATCTCGAACTTGCTCATACTAGCTCGAGTGTCAAAAATCAACTCAGGAGCATACTTAGCCAACTGGTTGAACTTCAAGAAGTACTCCTTAATAGATATGGAGCCCTACCTAAAGTTCATAAACTCCTTAATCTTTGCTTCCCTAATCTCAAGCGGAAAGAACTTGTCCAAGAATTCATCTTGGAACACCTACCAAGTCATAGGACCACCATTCTCACCTCTACCTTTCCTAAACGACACAACCCAATCATAAGCAATGTCCTTCAACCTATAAGATAGTAACTCAATACTTTTCTCCTCAGAAATATATATCACCTGTATGATCTTTCTCAGCTCTTTAAGGTACAATTATGGGTCCTCACCAGCCTTGTACATATACAACTCTGGTGGATTCATCCTCATGAAATCACAGATCCTAGCAGCAGCTAAATCACCACCCTGCTGATTTACAAATGTTGTCTAGTTATTGTCCAAAACATTAGCAGTGACTGCATGGGCTAACGCCTGAAAGGCCACCTGAAACTCAGCATGACAAAGAATCAATAGGTAGCAGTTCCTCATAATCATTCCTGTGGGCATTCGCTCTTCGGAGAGGCATTTTCTTAAGTAGGAGAGCATGAATTATTAGATAAGAGGGACAACTATAGGCATGATGGAATATGAAAGAAAGAAACAACTTTTTCCTAAAATGTCTTGTAGCCTCTTGCTCATAGATGTGACCTGCTACACACCGATAATTAAGAATCTACTCAACGAGGCTTTTTAGACTACCTAGGACACCTTAAAAACCTTAGGCTTTGATAAAAAGTTTGTAATGACCCAAAATCACCTCCCGGGATGTCACACGGTGCTTAGGGCTACAAGTAGCCCCTAGCTAATGTTTTGAGCCAATAACTTCTCATAATAACTCATTCAAGAAGAAATATACAAAATATTGACACTGTCATATCAAATGAGAGGAAATATGAAGATAATACTCGGTCGAAGGACCATAAAACTGGAAATCTCAACACAACCATAGTTTGATAACAAGTCTAATAAAGCCTCTCCTACTCCATAAACCCGAGAGCATTTGGAATAGTTCCCTACTGAATCAAATTGAACTCAAAGTAATAACATAAACACTTGAATAATGAAATATCTAAAAATTTGTCCTTGAACCATAAGGACTAACCACTGGGGAGATATAGACAAAGGTACTCAAAAATCACTGATAAGGTTGGGAATGAGCACCTGAACCTACATTATAAGATAATGTATCACATAGACATATATGTTGATCCGTACTTGGGAATGTACTGAGTATATGGGGGCGCATATATTTACATAAAACAATATCAAAACTCTTTAATCAATCTTCCATGAAAATAGGAATAACTCACATGGGTTGAATAAGTCAAAATGTAAGGCTTATAAATCATTTAGAATGAAGAATGTAACACAAATCTAGTGAGTCATTATTCTTTAGTTTTAAAATCTGTACTCTCCTCTTATTCTTATTACTCATAGGATGAAGAAAACTTTAAACAACACTTTCAACTCATGCATATGATTCATGGAGAGTAAAACTTCTTTATTGGTTAAGAATTATAACTCTTTTGAACTCAAACACTTGGAACTTAGAATCATATAAATTTAGTTAAAAACTGGTGATCAAGTCGTATTAGTAGAGAAAACTACTTCCTTCTTTAGAAAATACTAAAAAACAATTTGTTCACTTTATAAAATATCTCATCTAAAAGATTTAGGGAAAATATTCTATCTAAATGGAAAATACTTTAGTTTAGGGAGGTTCTCATAATCAACATAAACCATGCGAGCTATATAGAGTCCAACATCTTGTCCTCCTAAGAAAGAAACCTCACGTTGGGGAGAGGTGTCATACTCTTACTGAGGAGTATAACCTCAACTCAATGATCACTTATCTTGGACTCAAGCCCAATCATCTCGGCCTTAGGCCAAAAATCTCAAACCTACGGTGGCATATAGTTCTGGGGTAAGAAACCATAGTAACTTGCCCAACTAGATGCTAAATACTATTCCCTTTAGTTTATCTCTCTCATTATATAAAAATCGACTTTCAAATAATCTCATGGTTCATAAGAATCTAACAATCAAATTTGTAATCTCATGTAGTGAAGTGGATTTCAAAGCTCTATGACCATTAGGTCAAAGCATTTCTCAATAATCTCAAAATACTCAAATCAGGGGTGCTTATAGCACAAAAGTTCATAATATTGCTAGTCTCAAGTAGGGTTTAACAACCCACAATTCAATCTCAAGTTAAAACTCATCAAAATGCATATTAGATAGCATATAGATTCATAAATCATATAGAAATCTAGAATTTACTACAATTTAGCTCATAATCTCAACATACTCATATACTTCAATGTCTCAAATATTTCAACTATTAACTTCTCAAGGATTAAAATCATGCTGGAATTTACAACAATTTAGCTCATAATCTCAACATATTCATATACTTTAATGTCTCAAACATTTCAACTATTAACTTCTCAAGCATTAAAATCATAGGGTATAGACCCAGCTATCATTTCTCAAGAAGACATGTTAAAATCATGCCATTACACTCTCAATTCATAGAAAAAATCAAAATCTTGCAACCAATAACAATGGGTGAAAAATCCTAATGGAGTTTAATCTAAAATCTCATAAGTTGTAGAAAATTATAGTTTAAATAAGCCTTTGGGCACAAGGATGAAAATATTATGAAATTGGATGAACAAGCTTGCTGTAAACTATTCTTCTTACTCTTGAGAGAGGGTTCTTGCAATACTTAAACAGGGGAACGTAAATCTCAACTTAATTTGTAGAATCTATTGTGAGTTCTTGGATTTCTTAGAGAAGGGTTTTTGATTTAATCATGGTGAAGAAACCCTAACGCTTTTGTGTTTTAGATGATGAATAAAGCCAATTACTTCTCTTGGAATATATCTGGTTGATAAAAGAGTAGAAAAAACCAAAAATCCCTTTTTAAAATAAGCTAAAAATATTGAAAGGGGTCTGTAATGGTTGGAGTGATGGTCCATCACAAGTTCGATGGTCTGTTAGGTCATTCGTCACACGATGACCAAAAAAGGGACACACTGCCTCGATGCAATAGTTGGATCGATGGTCCGTTGCAAGTCTGACCGTCCAATAGGTCATCCATCGCACGATGGCCAGGATGAGGCCACACTGCCTCAGCGTGATGGTCACAACAAGGGTCCATCGCAGACTTAACGGTTGGTCATTTTGGCTATCACACTTACGCTAAAAAAGGGAGTTATTGCTTTGGTTATGAGGGGTCGAGCAACAATCTATCGTAGGATCACCACTCTGTCAGATCGTCCGTTGGCTATAATTTCTTACCTTGATTCTTGATTTGGAAAAAATTGGCATTGTTGGAAAGCTAATTCAATTCTCTACATGACAAAAAGTCAAATTTAAGAAAATTCTATATGGTTTTAATACCAATCACTCGGTAAGTCACTTCTCCATCTTTTAGGGATGGAATTACACTTTATTTGACACGCTTTAAGGATCAAACTACGAGCGAACATTTTGGGGTCTTACACCAAGTAATGGTTTTAAATGAATGTTAAACCTTGTTTGCATCCACAAAACATATATCTGTATGGTTGTATGCATAATTGATGGTTAAAATTTATTTTATTACTTTTATTATATTATCCTTATCCTGAGATTAATTCTAGCAGTCATTCATGATCCTATCTACTAGCGATTGTATACTAATGCTAGGCAGGAACCAACCATTCTACTCCTTTTATTTAGCTCACATATTCGATAAGAGCGTTTGGACTGATGTGGTGAGCTTCCATCCTTTTAGAAGGCATCATTTCATGTTATAAATTTATTTAGACACTTTTCATTTATTTTTGAAGTTAGTTTTGGCCATTGTTGGGGGCATGTCCCAACTAAATTCATTTATTCCTTTGGATAGAGGCTTTGTTGTACTTTTATGGGTTTGTATGGGCGGGATTGGTAGAGGTGTTAGCCTTAGCATTGGTATTGATATTGATCCTGGCATCATCAGACATGATTTATCACTTTTCCTTCATGTTACATTCTTGGATTTAATTTCTTATTATGTTTGGTACTCCCTCTGGTTTATGGTTTATGGTTTGGTTTGGTATGGTTGGGAGGTTGGTGCAGTACGGTTGGACTCGATTGGGTCGGTCAAGGTTATGACCCTATCCCAGAGTCATAATGAGAACAATAATGCTATCTTGTTATATATTTGAATTTTAGCCTAAATAAGGCTAGATATAAGTGGTTGGGTTGGATTATGGGGGGGTCCCTAGTCCTTGTTGGATTTAGGATGCCTATTACAAAAAGGCTTGGGGTCGGGTCGGGTCAGATGACCAGTCCATTCCCAAAATAACATCAAAATTGAGATTGTCCTATATAATGATAACCGCATAGGTATCATCGATTCTAATATTTACAACACAGGATATAAACACCTAATCCACTACTAAAGAACAACCAACAGGAGAGGATACTTATACTAGAACAATAAAATAATCCCAAGATAGCATTAATCATGTAGAAAAATATGCAGACACATAAGAATAAGTGGATCCTAATATGTATATAGTGAAGGATGACTAATGGCACACCAAAATCATACTTGTGTCAATAGTATCTGAAGACTCATCCTCCATTCTAGCAGGTACGACATACAAATGACCATGCCTGTTATCTAGATGGGCTCCTAACCGATCTCCTTTACTTTAGACTGATAACCACCTCAAGTACTTTAGGATCACCTCTATGACTATGCATACCACCTCTAGCTGAGGAATGAACTGCTCTATTAGGGGGAATACTTGAAGCTGAATTAATAATCCCCCTACGATTAGAGCACCCTCACAAATAGTGACCATGACTTCCACAACTATAACACATCGCCTATGCTAAACTAGAACCAAAAAAATTGACCAACCAGAAATAACCACCATGACTATAATAATTAGAGAAAAATCCCTTAAAGACTGACTGCTAACCTGACCTAGGCGGTCACTGACACTAGACTAACGTCTATCAATAATTTGAAGCACTGACTTAATAGTCTACAAGGCTGACTTTGAGGATGATATTACTGACGAGGAAGGTATCTAACATGAGAACTTCTACCTCTAAATTGGGAATTGCTTTAGCTTTTACTAAAACTACCATGATATCCAAGACTCTTATCACTACCCCCTTCTGCCTTGCTATATATCTCCTTTAGCAAGTGAGCATGATTAGAAACCTCTACAAAAGACCAATGTATAGCAACCAAAATCTGAGTAGACATGCAACAAGAATGACTTACTCCAAGAATAAAGCAATAAACCCTTTCATACTCAGTATCTAGAATAGAAGTAGAATGGCAAGCAAACTCATAAAAATAAGGCTTATACTACACAGCCATCATGGTGCCCTATACCATTATGAAAAATGATCTCTAAAACATTCCCTAAGGCTGCAAGGCATGTTCTTCTCCAAAAAAATCTCAAAGAACTGAGACCATGTCAAAGGATAAGATCTAACTGACTTGGAATAAAAATGTTCTCTCCTCCAATGTCGAGTAGCCAAGTCCAACTGAAAAGTAGTGTAGTCCACACCATTAGTCTCAACTATGCCCAAATTATGGAGCCTATTCTCGTAAGAAATCAATAACATATGTGAAGCCTCGCCCGGTGTACCAAAAAACATGGGCAAATCCAATCTCAAGAATATGCCCAATCTTATGCTCCTTAATAAACATACCATGTCTTACAACCTCTGACTAAGCAAATACCAGCTTAGGAGGGACCGAAAATTTGGGTGCCAGAAATATATGTTATGCCCGTGCCTCAATAACACTCTAATCTATAGCTTGTGAACCATCAGACATTACACCACCAACTAACCCTAAGAGCTAAACCAAAGCATCTCTGAGCACTGAGGAGAAAATAAACCTCGGTGGAGCCTGTGTTGGTCCCTCGCTCACCTTTTCCTGGGGTGGAAGAACCTCTGAATTAGACGCGGGAATAGGGTCTAGTGTAGGCCCCTTATCCTGAACCATAGCTGGGGATATATCTTAAGGTTGTCCATGACCTCTAGGTCATTCACAAATAGTAATAGGATTCCTCTGCTTAGTCTATGGTCCTTCATCTCATGTAGTAGTAGCACATATCCTAGTCATCTACAAATGAATGAAGGAAAAATGAGTCTTTATAAATCAACTCAGAGAGGCTTCTAAGAGTATTCTATAGCCTCTCAAAGGTAATAAATGAACTTTATTGTTCCAATCCACAAGACTCAACTAGATATTTACTCTTGTACCATCAATACTGGTAAAACCCTACTCTCATACCAAATTTTCATTGCAAAATTTGCAAGTTATGATGACACCAACTAACCCTACCATTTGGTTAGCCAAATCATAACTCGGAGCTAACAAGAATGGGTTAACTTGGTGGAAATGCCCCAAAAAGGGAAAAATAGAAAATAAAGATAGAAATATACAAAGCAATAAAATAGTCTAAAGAGTATTTATGACATAGAAAACCAACCCACGACTTGGTAAAGCCAGAAAAAGAGCCACTAGAAATACAACTCAAGTTCTAAAATAGTCAATATAATTTCTCTCGAAGAGAAAGACTAGACACAAATAAGATAAAAAGAAATGGTCAACTCTGACTCTAAGAGCTTACCCTATCTCCAAAATCTAACATAGCTCGATCGACAAATAAAGAATGACAACTAGTACTCAAATCTATAAATAATAGGTACATAAGTGTAGTATGAGTACCAAAACTAGGGTTACTCAGTAGGCATCATCGGCGGACTGAGATAAATAATGATATAAATATGATAAAATACAATATAACATAACTAAGTCAAGGTATGGAATCAAACCTAAATAACTGCAACAATGTCATACATGAATAAGTAAATAACTAGAATAATATCATAACATGAAGAATCAAACACATGATATTTTAAATATGAAATTGTCACATATAAGCGAATAAATGCAAAATAGTAAATAACCTAATACAGGCCCCATAAGTCTGGAGGGTACAATCAAGTAAAACATAAACTAAACCTATGTCATTTTCAAATCCCAAGATACAACTAGAATCCATCCACCCCCTACCACATTATAACTATTTTCTCACTATTAAACATAGCCATTTTCATTATTCTCAATTATTACACCCTCAAGTACTCTATATTATATCATCTGTATTATGATTAATATGATAGCAATAGTTAGATTCAAAGAGGTAAGTATGTAATCAATATCATAATCATCCTCCATACTGGATCTAGGTAGTGTATATATATAAATATATATATATATATGAGCAATTACATAATCTTCTTTTGGACTTGAACCGGGTATACCTTATCAATATCAAGACTCAAATTGGTAATCATATTATCAACACCATCATCAATATCCGTACTCAAACCGGTAATCATATATAATCATAGCACAGTAAGCAACATAATCACTAGCATAATCAGTAACATTCTAACTAGTCACTAGCAAAATCAATAAGCATGATAAATAGCATATTAATAAGCATGATCTGCCAGTGGCAACCCATCATAAAAATAAAATTTCCCAGTTTCTTAATATTACATCAATAAGAATTTTTAAGGCATCCAACAAGCCTGTAAAAGGTTTTCAATAGTTAGCATGAATAATGGCCTAAGGTGGGTCAAGATCCCACTTCTAAATCCCTGGAGTCCAATATAAGGTATATTCTATCCTAAACTATGCTGAGGTATCTAAATCCACTTATTGATTTTAACTAAGCCACAACCAATTCTAAGATAGAGGTTTTACCTAAGCCTAAATAACTAAACCAATCATACCTAATTTACCATTTTCAAATAGTTGAAATGGTTCAAATACCCCATGTATTTTAATACCCATTACCACACCTAAAACCCATCCCAAATCTAACACAATATCATAAACATAATATGAAACATCTAAATTTAAGAAAAAGGAAAAGCTAGCCTACCTAAACACCAAAAAAAGCTTGAATAATTAACTAAATCACTGATTTCCCCTTCTGAGAAGCATTCAAAAGGTCCCACACTATAAAAATCACAATCTACTCATCAAGACGACGACAATAATACCCAAATTTTACTATTATTGTTTCGAGTACAAAATTATTCATAAATGCCATGTGGGTCCCAATTATGAAAATAGGATTTTCAAAGTCAAATCCACATTCCCTCATGCTCTAAGAGTTATTAACCTTAAAATAGGTAAAATCTGAGATACATTTGTGCTAAATTAAAAACACCGGGTTCTAGGGATTTTAAATAAGAAATTGTAGAATCTACCATGAAATTAGTAAAATCTTACTACAAATTTGATGAAAAATTGTGTAACAGTAGTTACCCAAGCTCCCAAATCATCCGCAAGAGTTAATCATAAGGTTTCCCAGAAATTAAGGGTCTTATTTTCTTGAGAATGGATGTGGAATGGAAAAAATGAGCAAAAAAGAGGATTTTTATACCTTTCCTAAGTGTTCGGTTATTGGAATTCTGACCCAACCCTCGTGATCATCATATCATGAGGCAGCCAAGTGAGTTTTTATAACTATCTTGGCATTATAATTGTAGCACATGGTGCCCTAATAAGGGTACCACAATCAAGAGTCATAGTCGTTGTTAGTGGGTGAACTAGATACAACTCTTTACAAGTCTCCACCAACCCCTCAAAATTCATCTAAAATCACGTATACATAAATAGACTATGCTACCAACCTGTATTCTATGTTATGAACTCAATGTATTGAAATTTCCATCCAAGGTTGTTTTCACTAGAAGTGGATATCACACCTAATCTCCATTTTCTTAACTTTTAAAGCAATAGGCCAAAATATGACTAGGTGCCTCGTGATCCAATCCTAGAGTCCACCTTGCCTAAAATCAATATTCTGGAGCTTTTGGAATAGTCAGAATTGGCGTTTGACTGAAGTTTTTGCACATGGATATTTGGAACAAGGAAGGACTTAAATGACTCATACCAGCTATGGAAAAGCTCTAACAGAGAAAAGAAGAAGAAATATAGATAATTACATGAAGGTTCATTATATTTCAACAGCACAACTGATTTGGAAACATCAAATTTTATAGGGTAGAATATTTCTTTTGCATATGCGAAACTCTGAACGAATCCCAAGCGGTTGCTGGAGACATGGATAAATTTGAAGTCTTTAGTTTGTGCACTCATCTTTTGCATCTATTTGGGTCATAAAGCGACCAATCATTCCCTTAAGCAACCAAGTTTCATATAAATGGGCCACTTAAGAGAGGCCCTTTCACTTAAATAAAGGTTGCTTAAGGGGTTGTAGGTCCTCTTAAGAAAAAGGTACACGCATAGGTGGGTACCTTTTAAGCTGTACTTTCACTATGCATAACCTACTATGGGTACCATAGCATTATCCTTATCGAACAAGTCAAAGTGCCGGGATCGCATGTAGGTTCTGGCTAATCAAATGGGGGTATAACTTGATTAATGACTTATATGTTGCTCTAAGTGAGAAAGCGTACCTCTACTCTAAGTACATCTAACTCCTCCAATTTATCACATATATCTGGTTCCTTAATAATTCCAAAACGGACTGATACTGCTATTAAATGTGTCTATGTGTGCATGTAATTCATTTTGTAGCTCTAACTTAGTAGCCTATCGTGGAAACTCTAATGTAACCTTAGTAGTCTGTAGTGTAGTCGAGATCCATGACTGGATCTGTCCATAAAAAGTATCCACCTCACCCTCGACATTCTGTAGATGAGTGTCAGTAACTCTATAACTATCTAATAAACCCTATAAAAACACATAAGATACTAGTATCATACCTGAAGCAGAAGCTATTGTGAATGGGCTAGGTGGAACGAAAGATGAACCCACCAGCTCTCAAGTAGAATCTGGGGCTACAGTAATGTAGCGGGGATCTTCTCACCCTTAGTACTCAGCTAAGTGGCCTCTCTCTACTCCCCCATCTTAAAATCCATACTAAATTCTTCATGTTTATTAATAGACTTATAGGGACTGATGGGGCTCATACAGGAGGAAAGGTACTATAAAGGGTGTATGAAGTCTCATGGGAAGGACTTGACATGCCAGATCCTTCATAATCCTATTTTATGCAATGGTTGTCGACTATAATCTCTCATAGGAATGATAGATTTGTCGTCACACCAAAATATATCTCATTAATCTGAAACTGAATAATAGTTGAAAAATCAATAACATATTTGGAAATCATACTAGCAATCAACGTAACTCTATCCTAAGTAAATACATGGTCTGTAATATTTTTATATAGTCGATAACAAATAATCAACTATAAGAACTTTGCCGCAAAAGTGAGTGTCACTTTCTTTATCATACCCTACCCAATAATCTAAGGGATATCATCCCCTAGAGGTAAGATATAGCTAGTGGTTCATCTAGTTATATCAACTCTCTGACTTATATGCCCAGGATCACACATAATATGTCCATCTTGTGAAACTCTCAATCTATAATCATACTCTTTTATAGATTCTAGAGAAACATAATCAATTTCAAGGAGAACTCAACACATAGGCGCCACTGAAATATCAACCATAACTGCTCTGACATGAGTCTGATCAAGGTGGGGATGCTTAGTATATCTCAAAATACCTTTACTCTTAAGTGTATTCCAGGATTCTTTAAAGAGGTGTGATACTTATAATTCTCTTACCAAAGTTGGGTTATAAGAAACTAGGGGTCAAGTCATCCCACCAGATTGATATTTGTCAAATGCAGCTTCCATCAGTCAACCCTGACAAGTCATTATGTCTCTACTCATAAATAGTCCATATGGGCCAGCCAAACTCAGTTATATGGCTATCCTACTGAAAAATATTCCATAGACCCTCCACAGACTATCTTGATTTCATCTTATAGGAGGTTCCTCTAAGAAATATTCGGGTCAGATACGTGATCATGCTGAGCTGGCATATCTAAATTAGGATTTTGTATCTGGTGTGTAGACTGGTCGGTACCCTTCATAGATTGGGATACTATAGAACACTTCTCCTGAACTACTGTACCCTTATAAGACTAGGGTATTATTGATGAATGCTCCTTATTCGCTGCGTCAATTTTTTTCCAAAGACCTCTTCTCAGACTGGGGCTCTTATGTAACTACTATAAGAGGTGACTCTACCGCCTTATCATTCTCATCCTTATCCTAATCATCTTGACCACCCGCCTGAATAGGTTTGGGAGAGTGCACTAGTGATCTCCAGAACTTCTTCATTATCAACCTACCTAATAACTCAATACCCTCAGCCCCTATCTTAGGGTGAGTGAAAGCCTACCGCTTGACCTAATGTTGTTTCACTAGAATATGCTGACCAAACATGTCCATTATAATGACCTCACCACGGAATGCTCCCGTTCTTTAGTCACTGTCCTTGTCACTTTGGTCGAGAATGCTATGGATCTATCCTATGGGTAATCCTCCTCCAAGCTACTGCTCTAGAAAGTATCATCTCGTCAGCTACTAGGTGCAACCTAATTCTTGTTTCGTGCCATGTGTACCTAAGAAATTAAGTGTTAGTATCAAACAAATAATGAGGGATTGCAAAAGTTGAAGAAAATCTTAAAATCTCAAAACTTTAACTTTTTCCTTAAGTTTGCTTCCCTATCACTTATTCTAAGTCCCAAAAAGTTACATATGCATATATTTAATTAGAAACCAACTTTCAAAATAAGTCAGCATTTAAAATTATAATATTACTCTACTTTTTTGAAATTCAGCTTCCATTTAGGGCATGATTTTAGAACAATGCCCTATATTAGGATTATAGGCTCATTTAAAGACCCTTACATATGACCATGATGGTTTCTACATATTTTTGCATGAAAGAAAACACACCACTTCTTATTTTAACTTTAGCATAAGATACTACTATTAGGAGCAAATAATATTACCTTTAAATTTGAGTACTTGAAAAATGAACTATGAAAAAGTGAGTCAAAAGAAAAGAACGAACATATTTTAGCGCTTTAGGAGTAGTTGGTACAAAGAAAAAGTGATATTTTTACCCTTTATTAAGCATAGACAAGTGGGTTAGATTGAATTTAAGAGGTGGAAGGAAATTTTGAGGATTTGAATGTTTAGAATGAGTCAAACGGGCTTAAATCGAGTAAGGATCTGCAATGGTGCACTATTGTGACATCTTTGACACTATACGTCCTCTTCTTTTTTACCAAGCCTTTCAAACCTAGCCTACCTATGCATCTACTCTAATGCTTCAAGGAGAGAAATATGAAATCTCAGATCTTTCAGTAGCTTATTAAACTACTTGAATTTCCCTTTCGATTTCTTATATTTCACTTTTTAGGTAATGGTAGGGTCGGTCATTGAATTTGTCTCACTACTGGCTCATCGAACTTTCTCTTACTTGTATCCGCACCTATACTAGCATTAACTCTCATTACCTTGTTAAAATCCACAATAGATGTCTCACCTACCATAATGCTATCATTGTTTGGTATCTTAATATTAGGAAATGTGGGATCCGTAGTAGATAAACCACTCTAAGTAGTGACAGCAAGGGAGTGACCATCATTATTGAAATTTTGGTCCAGATTATTGGAAAGGGTACCAGACTAACTTTGATTCAATGTATCTAATATCCGCCTGAATACATACTCTTACTACTTAATACCAATCACATGAGACTCAACCTTTTGGGTAAAACCTAGAATATTAGCCTTTATTTGCAAGTAGCTAGTCTTCTGACATTACTGACACTTCACCAGTTTTGTGAGCGTGGCCTTCATTCTTGATTCTACATAAAAACTGCCTAGTGAAATGTACTTGTCCTCCTTTACTTTGTAGTCATCTTTCCATCTATAGTTATTATCATGATCCATACTATGATCTTTGTATATATCACAGTACTAGGTCCGATATTTGTTTCCTTTCCCTCGAGATTGATAACCCATCAACTCACGATCTAGATACTTAGGCTCCTCTTATATATCAGCCTAATAAGCTCTAGAGGCTTGATCTTGTAGCTATTGTGTTCACCTTTTCAGAACTCACTGCCCAAGTTCCTTAGTAAGAAGCACAATGTCAGTCCTCAGCTATGTAATTCCTTACACCACAAACTTGTCAATTGCTGTCGGGTCTCTAGAAGCTCTGATAACATAAGTGCCACCACCCCTCTCATTCTATAGAGTATGACACCCTCGCTTAGTGAGATAAATCTAGTCTAGAAAATCTGTAGTTGCTTTACAATGTCATCTTACAAATTCTTCTCTAGTTGTAGTGTCTATCATGTCTCAAGAACTGATGTTCTGAGCTTTTCAGAATATCTCCAATAATCACATCCCTAAAATTTGGTTATTGGGCAGCATACTTAGCTATTTCTTAAACCTAAACCATGCCTAATATCTGCTCAGAATGAAGCTGATTGAAATTATATATCTCATCTTTAACCTATAATATCCTCATTGTATAAAAAAAGTGATTCAGGAATTACCTGCACAACTCATTCCATGTTGTAATTGATCCCCTTGAAAGTTCCCACAACCATAAAAAAACTTCTCTAGTTAGTGAGAGGGGGAACAACCTTAGTGTAAGTTCTTCCTTATCTACCCTCGGGATGGTATACAAAGTACAGATACCCGGAAAGTTAGTATGGTGCATATTATAATCATCTGTAGCCAGGTATAAGAATACACCTTTCAAGTGTAAAACATTTAATCATGGCACTTGTTATATCAAATTTTACATTAGGGCAGTGTAGGAGGAATAATAGACACTATTTTGGCTCAATGTATCCCATGTCATCCACATCATCATATGGATAGAAATACTTGAACACTAGGATAACTTGAGCTTAAACTTTACGAACTCCATCTAGATTTCTGTCGAGTACTGCTAGATGATCAACTACCAACCTCTACTTGGATAGCTCTACCTAATGAGCCAACCAGGATTCTTTAGCTTCTCTACTCTAATTAGATACTTATTCTAACATCTAATTCATTTTCCTATCTATAATATTCTATGCATAACCTGAGGCAATAGGAGGTACAACATTCGTATCATCTTAAATCCCTTCTAGATAGCTATGATTATGCTGTCATGGTATCTTTAAGTTAGGATTCAGGGGGAGTAAGGGATTTCCTTGATTCCTAGTTTTAGGCATACACCGGTGTGTACCTATCTAGGAACTAAAAAATAAAGACTTGTCAACTCTAAAAAACATCAAATAACACAACGCCATCATCTAGGGAAGCAAAGACCAAATTTTGATCAATTCCCAAGTATAATAAAGCAGTCTCTATCAAGTATAATAACCTAACTAGGTTTGGTTCAAACCCACAGGGAATACGTGGGTGTATGTCTCTTCTTTGTTGAAATCAACGGTTTGAACAAAAAGAAAATAGGGGGTTTGTGGTAACAATATCAAATAAGTAAAACTATGTAACTTTTATTATAAATAATCCGAGTCGAACACTAGAGTTGTGTTCCTCTATCTTCTCAAATCCATAAGTTTATCTTGAATTTTTGAACTAAACCAATACATTGCATTAGAATCTGATAAGTTATGTACCATCAATTTTCATATGGACTCATTTATAGATTTTATCAATTACCTTTGAGTCTCAGGATGTCGCATTACTAATCTTTATCCAAGATTAAAGTTAATTATTAACTGTTAAGTCTTAAATTATTAGATGATAGATAACGATCAAACATCGAAAATATTGATAAGCCTAGATCGACAGTTAATATTTAAATTACTGTTTCAATTATATTTTCCTAGTCCAAACTCCTCTTGTTGAGTAATTAGCAATAATATAGGTGGTATCCTAAAATTTGCAACTAGTACAATAACTATCAAATGGAAAATAATACTATGCATGCACGAGTACTCGTTCAGAACAACTTCACGAGTACTCATTCAGAACAACTTCACACTTTCCTTACTTCATAAATTTGCCATGGTTCCAACAACTCTAGCTAATGGTTTTAGCCACTCATACTTGTAAAACAATCAACAAATATTCATGATGGAAGCCATTAAACAATATCATATGAATAATGGAATAAAACTCAACGTCGGAAACTAGTTATCAACTAAAATAAATACAAAAGAAATCCAAAGTTCAAATTCAAATCTTTAAATAAAAATATAATTTGCATGTGTTAATAGTGAGTAACCTAACTACAAAATGTCAAAAAGGTATATAAAGTACAAAATGAAGCCCTACAAGTCAAATTCTAAATGAAAAATAAAATTTGAGGTTTGTGGCCACTTACTTAGGCAACATACGAACCGTATGTTGACCTAGGTAAATGCTAGAACCTTTGTATAGATCTTTTAACTCTACAGGCTTTGATCTCTATATAAAAATTTTTCACATGCAGACTATATGTGCTGTATACTTACCATATATTCACTTAGTATGTTACAAAGGCTTCTTTTTCCCTACTTCTGATCATCTAGACATTAATTCCTTGTAGATACGTCGGTCACCTATGCTCGGTAATTGCAAATATGCCCAAATTGCCTCGATAAGTATCCAAAAGCTTTAATTTTCATCATTTTCTTTAGTTTATTATAAAAAATTTAATTTCCCACATAACATTCCTAAAACACATATGGTCACACAAAGCAACATAAAAACTTGCATATTTTCATAGTTTTAAGTATCAAAAGTGCAATAAATCCATAGCACTTCAGTACCTTAACCTTGGAAGTGCTAATTAAGTCCTAAATCATTATACATAAGTGATGGTATAATGTAGTTGAAATCAAACTTGATTTCTGTGTGCATTTTAACTAGTATTTTGTATAATTGTTACAATGCATGTTTAAAGAAAGCAAATGGTTAAATGATATGCTAAGTGTTCATTATATAAGATGAGGTTATATTGAAAGCTTGTTGATTGTACAAGCATGGTTATTGTTTGCATAATGACTGTGATTATTTGATATCTCTTAATTATGTGGGATTTAATTGTGTTTGGGTATCTTCATGGGATTCATAATTTATTGTCAGATGTACTAGTATTTGAACAACATTATGGGGTGGGTTGATATAAGTTGATAGGCACTATATGTCTGAGATGTTTCGCACATGGACAATATCTTGTACCTTGTAGTTCAGGGATAGTAGGCGACTATAGGACCCTTAGAATATGAATACAAGGCATTAGTGAGTGTGATGGTTTCTTTAGCGAACTAGTTTATTTATTGACTTGTTATATTGGGTTCCTGAAGTGAACCAATATTTATGATTATTATTGTAGATGTTATGTTAGATCCATAAGTTGTCCTGGCTAGACCGAAATGATTAAAATATCTCATTTATCTTCTATCTACTTATGTATTAGAGACATGGTTAGCATATTATTTTTGAGTCATGGTTGTTGACTAATTTGATGTTAGTAGTCAAAGTCTTGACTTGAGTTATTATCGATATAGTCTTGTACTTGACTATACTCTATGGTGTTGCTAGAAAGTCTAAGTTTCACCTAGTTTATACGCTTATATGGTAGGCATTCATATTTTTATATTTTTTACTATTGGTTAGCTATGTGGTGATATATTATGGGCATTGAATCAAAATTGATAATAGTCCAAAAGCATGATTACTTCAGAGCATCAATTTTGTGTTGGAATTCATTGCTGCTATTAATAGTTGAGTTCATAATAGATTAAGTAGCAAATACATATTTAGTGTAGACAGGACTGTTAAAAGGAAGTGTATTAGAGTTTTATATGGTATGGAGTTCGACCTCAGGATAGTCAAAATGGCATAAGGCTAAAAGAGGTAAATAATTAAGTGACAAATATTTTTTGAATTATAAAATCCTTGACGTACATATTTTCCTTTGGAATATTTAGGTGATGTTAACGTGATTTAATTTAAGTAGATTAATAATGCATATAAATATGTGTTGTTTGTATTGATACTAATCTTGATCCTTTTTTGGGGTATAGTCTAGTTGCAGGATCAATAGATGTTTTATACTTGAAGCATCAAAGATATCCAACAACTTCAATTGTTGAATCTTATGGTGAAGTGATAACGCTTAAATTACACTCTTTAATGGGTGTAAGCGATCGTTGTCAATATAAAACCCAACTAGGTTGAGGTCGAATCCCACAGGGAATAATGTGAGTGGGGATTAAACTAGTTTGAAACTAAAGCTACAAGTCAAATTCAAAAAAACGATATAAAAAAATGGAGTTTTGCAAATTAGTAAATAATTTTTGGTCACTTTAATTTATGTGCTTGTCAATCAAAAGTTTATGAAATAACAAGGATTATGTTTACTAGGGCTTACGGAACATGACAGATGCTACCATGAACTCAAGGTTCTCACAATGGTTAGGATGACAAGCTATCTTTATCGATGATATGCTCAAATGTCTGTCAACCAATTCGAGTGTCTAATTTCCTAATCCTCTTAGACATAGGGAATCGCAACTCACAGCCCAGATTTTACCTCAAGTTAATCAACCTTCTTACAGCGCCGATTATTAAAAGAATCCCTTGTGAGTCACTATTAATAATTCACTTCCTACTGTTTATGATTTCTTTCTCAAGCAAACCAAAGTAGGTATGCCTATTGTTTGCAACCAACAGACATAAATTCTAATCTTTAAATTACAAAGAAATCCTAACACCTATTAAACCTTGAGTAATTAATTAACACCTTATCATGACCTAACCCTAGATTTCATAATCCAGGTTAAGAGTGTTTAGTTACTCATGATGCAAGAAATAAAAAGACAATTTGAATTCATAACTAGAAAGATTAACTTACAAGAATGAAGGAAATCAAAAGTGTTCTTGTAATCGAATCACAAGGCAAAACTCTAAAATATTGTTCTTAGAGACAAAGAGAGAAAAAATCGTTATATTGTCAATATATCAATGGATAGCTGGATATCTAGATAATTTCATATTTATAAAACCCTAAAAAAAGGCTTTAAAATAGTAAATCCTAAATGAGGAAGTAAAATTAAAAGTTTCAGACTTTCTTCGGAATAGAAGACGGTGTCCATGATGGCCAATCATGATCTTGACGACCTATCACGGACGTCGTCAATGTCTCTACAATTTTAACATTTGTTGCCTAAGGTTAACCACAATTATGACGTCATATCAGGATCTTGACTGCGTTTCATAAAGGTCGTCACAAAGCTTTCTGCAACTCCGATCTTCTGTTTAGGGTTGACGGCGACCGTGACAGCCTATCACCAAGCTGACAACGTGTCATAGATGTCGTCAGCCACACTTAGCTCTCTATCTGCTTCCGATTTCAGTCTTTTTTCTTTCTTTAGTAGTGTTTCACCCTTTTCTCTACTTTTCCTGCAAAATCAAAGTAAACTAATCAAAAATGACTAAAGTTGCTCATGATTTTTCATTTATTTAGAGTTAAAAGCTTCAATGTGTTAGCATGGGCTCACACATCAATACCCCCAACTAATAGAATTGCTTCTACTCAAGCAACCATAACATAACTAAGAGCATACAAAGTACAATTTGGTAGCTAACTACTCATATCAGTTCAGAATACATGCACTATCTACAAGGTCACTCAAAATAAAAGCAACAGTATGTATTATTGAAAACACTCATGCAACTCACAAGGATCAAAATATGGAAAAAATTTCAGCTATAACAACCCAGCACATACCCAAATCACACTATCTAAATAAAGTAGTGATTAGCAACATACCTAGTGTGCCCTCACAAAAAAGTAATACCTTTTTCACTCATGTTAGAATTTACATACATAAACACAGGGATAAACACAAAACTCACTCTCAGAAAGAAGTTCCAACATTGCGCATCAAATGCCATAGGCTTGCCCTTATAGTCAGTACCCAAGTCATTAGATAGGTCAGTTAGGATCACTATAGGGCTTTTCTTAAGCTTGTAATATAGCCTAGTGGATGGTATGATATTCATGAATATTTCAGAGTAACTATGCCTCCTTGACACTACACTAAAATCTTGGGGTTTCAACTACCAACCTTTTTTTCTTCCTCTCTTTTATTGATCACACATGCTCAAGATAGATGCGGTCTTTTCAATTATCACATTATCTTTTTATCATCTTTTACACAACTTTCTCATTTCTTATTCCTTTTTCACCGCACCCAACTTTTTATTCTTTTATTTTATTCTGCCTCTCTTTATATTCATTTTGTATCACACACCCTTATTATAGCCACCCTCAACTTAGGCTATTTTCCGAAGTCAAGGTGCACAGTGTCCAAGGAGGACCAGAGCCAAAACAGGTTCCTTATGATGTAAAAGGTACGTTTAGAGGTGTCGTAGAAAGAAATAGGCTAATTAGACTCAAATTAGAGATCAAGAGATATTATGCACTTAGGGAGGATTATTTTGGCTAAAGTGGACTAAAATAAAAAAATGGCCTATGATCCTTTCCTAACTCCAATCCTATGACCATGGCAAGACTAACAGGCCAAGTTCTAGTTTCAACACACAACGGGAACTGAGTAAGACCTTACACACACAAGGAACACAAGTATCTCGCATATCACTACTTATCCAATCCATGCGCTTCTTTAACAAAGGTTATTCAGTTACCAGACTAATGTCTCAAAAAGATACACCGTGATCACAAGTGGATACAATTCACATAGTAATATATCAGACCAATAGAGAGGTGCTCAGAAATCACAAAAAAAAGTTAAATGCCTTAGTTGCTTGTATTTCTCCTAGTAAAGTATAACAAATCACAAAACAAGCGCAATACGCCTAAACATGCCGAATATACTAAAAAAAAGGCTCCGGGGAAATGAGGCACTGCAACAAAAACCCAAGGAGGACATCTACACCCACAAGTAGCTCCGAACACCTTTAACTTAAAATCATGCAATGTCCCCAATGCGTCAAACCAAAACAAGAGAGTTAGAGATATACCTGTGGCACTGTGGTGAGAAGATCTAATGTCAATCACATAATACAAATACAAGTAACAAAATACCTTAGGTTGCCTCCCAAGAAGCGCCTAATTTAGTTTCGCGGCACGACAACATCCAGTCATCCTTTATCTCTCCACTTTGACAATTTAAATTATCGGCCCATCTCTTGATCTTTACATCTTTTAGGTCTGTTGGGAAAATGTGAGGGCATGATAAGGAATGTTCTATCACGCCACTTCAAGGACTTGAACCGCTTGCCCAATTTTGCATTGAACTTTTATATGGGCTTATTGGGCAACGATAAAGATATTAAAAATCCACTAAATGGATATCCATCTTTATGTTTCTTGGCCTTCAAGACTGGGGTTGTAGTACATCGTTTTTAAAAGCTAAACTCCAAAATGTAAGAATTTTCCTCCTTATTTTCAAAATTCATCATTTGCTTGGGTGGTTGGACTTTCATCACATCCACCAAGCATAGTGTTGAAAAGTGGTTCGAATGAGGACTGACTTTCTATTCTGGAGTAGCATCTCTATTAATATCTTTACCCCAAAATGTACTAGAGTCTTCACAAGGATTGTTCTTGATATCTTCTTTCAATTCTAGTACCATTTCCTCATATTTGGCATCTTCGTTCATGAATGGTTTGGTTGGTTGGGAAATCTCCAATGTAAGATCAACATCAAGCTCATCATCAGTATAGGATTCTTATTCCTCATCTTCACGCACTTCCATTATGTTAAATGATTCCACAGACAAGATATCATCTGAACATAACATAGAAGAATGCTTTGAATAATTGACCTCTAAATTTATCTCCTCATGAATGATCTGCTTCATGTCTTGAGCATATCACATATGATATCATATGTTTCTTTCTGGAGATCCAACATTCATTGAAACATAGCTTTAATGCCAATATTACTGTTGCTTCGTTCTTCATTATCTTGACCATAAGACCTATCAAACTTATAAGAAGACATAGAATTTGGTTTAGCGCAATAGTGGGAGGAGGCATTTGGGCAATCACTCAAATGTCCATCTCGACTACTACATAAAGAACAATCATATTCCTAGTAGGATGGAGATGGTGCACAGATCTCTCTCCGGAGAGCATATCCACAATCTTGCCAAAAGTGAGGTCCATCATAATATGGACATGGATTATCAAGATAAGATTTCCAATCACCAAGCTCATGTTTATTCAACAAAGCTATAGTAATAAGTAAACTAAAATAAAAATATACCTAACACAAGAAATAAAAGAAAACTAAAACCAAATATTTACAAGTTTGAATTCAAGCTTGTATGCTAAAATTCCAAACCAATTCAATATGCCAAATTGTTCCCCAGCAATGGCACCATTTTTGATAATGCTTAAATTACACTCTTAAATGGGTGTAACCGATCGTTGTCAATATAAAACCCAACTAGGTTGGGGTCAAATCCCACAGGGAACAATGTGAGTTGCAATTAAACTAGTTTGAAACAAAGATACAAGTTAAATTGAAACAAACAATCTAAAAAAATAAAATGGTAGTTTTGGATATTAGCAAATAATTTTTCGTCACTTTAATTTCAGCGTTTGTCAATCAAGAGTTTATGAAATAACTAGGACTATGTTCACTACATCTTATGGAACATGACAGATGCTACCATGAACTCAAGGTTCTTATGGTGATTAGGATGACAAGCTATCTTTATCGATGATATCCTCAAATGTCTCTCAACCTATTCAAGCGTCTAATTTACTAGTCCTCTTGGACTTAGGGAATCGCATCTCACTGCCCAGATTTTACCTCAGTCTAATCAACCTTGTTACATCGTTGATTATAAAACGAAGCCTTTTCGCGTCCCTATTGATAATTCACCTCCTACTATTTATGATTTCTTTGTCAAGAAAACCTTAGTAGGTACGCCTATTGTTTGTAACCAACATACATAAATTCTAATCTCAGAATTACCAAGAAATCCTAACACTTATTACACCTTCATTAATTAAATAACACCTTATCATGACCTAACCCTAAATTCCATAATCCACATTAAGAGTGTTTAGTTACTCATGATGCAAGAAATAATCATACAATTTGAATTCCTAATTAGAAAGACTAACTTACAGGAATGAAGGAAATCAAAAGTGTTCTTCTAATTGAATCACAAGGCAAAACACTAAAATATTGTTCTTAGAGATAGAGAGAGAAAAAATTGTATATTGTCAGTCTGTCAATGGATAGCTTGATAGCTTGATAATTTCATATTTATAAAAAACCTAAAGAAGGCTTTAAATAGTAAATCCCAAATAAGGAAATAAAATTAAAAGTTTCAAACTTTCTTCGAAATAGACCGCGGATCCGATGACGGCATATTATGATCTTGACAGCTTATTAGGGATATCGTCAGTGTCTATACAATTTTGGCTTTTGCTGTCTAAGGTTGACGATGATGGTGACGTCCTATCAGGATCTTGACGGTGTGTCATGAAGGTTTTCACTAAGCTTCCAGAAACTCCCTTCTTCTGTTTAGGGTTAACGACACCCGTGACAGCCTATCACTAGGATAACAATGTGTCATGTATGTCGTCAGCCATACTTAGCTCTCTATATTCTTTCGATTTTAGTCTTTTTGCATCCTTTATTGGTGTTTCCCCCTCTTCTATACTTTTGCTGCAAAATCAAAGTAAACTAATCAAAAACGACTAAAGTTGCTCAAAACTTTGCAATTACTTAGAGTTAAAATCTTCAACTGTTTTAGCATGGGCTCACACATCATGAAGTTGGGCCATAAACTTTATTTTGAATTAACTTGTACTTCCATACATTTTTAGTTTGTTGGTAAGGATTCTCCGGTCTAGGTATATTAATGTATGTCCCTGTATAATCCTGTTAGTTGGATTGTGATAGTTTCTATCACATCCTTTGTTGTCCATCTGCCAGTACAAGTGAAAATCTCGAATAGAGTCATGTATATCTGTGTGTTGGCTTCTTTATCTAATCTTGTGGGAGATATGCGATGTTCTAAAAAATTGTCAATGTTCTTTAACTCCTCTAGTATGGTCTATAGGATTGTTTGTATGGGTTAAGCCTAATTGGTATCTCTTAATTACAATTTCTATATCAATGGGACACATAGATGTTCCTTGACTCCATTATAAATGACACATGCAATATAATTACATCTTGAAACGTTCCAATTAGTATCTACCATGAGTGTTGTGTAAATTTCTAGATAATCAGCTAGTGGGTATCCATAAAGAGAGAAAGGGAAGAACAAAATTTCTTAAATTATGAATGAAACTTTGGTATCAATACTGATGTGAATTGTGATTGCATGAATTATGATGAAATTCATAAATTATGAATGCTCATAATTTTTGTATGTGTTGATGGCTAAGGAATTTTTCGCTGTGTAGCTTAAGTCAAAAACTAGATTATAAATGATAATCAAGGTGCTATTTTGGAAAAAGCAATAAAGGAATGGTATATGATTGTGAAATTTTTCCTTTGAGTTGTTGGTATCTAAGAAGATACCATGAATAGCGCAATTATTGCATGATAGTGGGAATTAGTGTTGTAAAAATTCTTGTTATGATTTGTAATTTTAATTGAAAGTGTTATATGTTAAATTGTAATGTTTTTCTTGAATTGTTGGGTTCGATCTTGGCATCTTAAATTAGATCATGGTGCAATTTCTATTTTAAATACTGGAAAAGGAATTGTAAAACAACTAGCAATTTCTGGGATATTGTTGTAGGGTTTCCATAGCAAACACTATCTCTCTACAACGACCCTACTATACCTGGAATTTTCCCACTATAGAGGCAACATACTAGTGGCATGACAGCTACTAAAATGGGATGGGATGGTATAGTATCCCTTGCCTATTTTTCTTTTCATTCCTAATATGTATAATTCATTAATTTAAGCTATCGGCTACCATGAAATAAAGTAAAGAGCATACATTCATTACTAGTTATTAAAAAATAGCATCCATCTATAAATTAAAAAATGAAAGAAAAATGGAAATATAATTTGTTATATTACCTAAATGAGGGAAACCCAAATAACATTTCAAACAAATGAAAATGAAAGAGTGGGGGTGGGGGACGGATCTTACATACACTAGAGACTTAGCTGGATGCCTCATCATAATCATAGGCAATAGAGCCGGGGCCTTCTCCATCCATAGCATTAGGTAAGATAACTCCTGCATTTCACCCAACTCTAGTTGGGGAATCTCCTTGCTAGGGACAACATACTTGAACATAATCTTTATAGTCTTCCACATCATACAAGCATGTGGGCCTAAGATAGCCTCCTCTTCTTTTCCTTTTGAGCTCTTTCTGGAGTGTTGCATAGTCCTATGTAATAGAAGGTGGGGCTATAGGAATGTATGGGGATGTACCTACGGAGATAGATGGGCATGCTATTTAAAATAAAGGGTTTGGGAAATAGGTCCTCTTTAACGTGAATACATGAAACCCAGTGCTAGAAGGCAAACGAATTATCATTATCATCATCAATGTTGTCTTTTACGGGTCCACTACTCTCGATCTCACCCACTTTACTATTCATCTTAATTTTTGATAAGACAACCTTTACCTTGAGGTGATGAATGGTATGTCCACCTTCACATAATCATCATCATCCTCGTTGGGCACCCTTACATATTTGCATAACTCCAAAACTAGTTTGGGAAGGTATAGACCGTTCTTGATGTTCTTGTAGAAGTCCTTCTCCATCACTATCTATTACCCTATGTTCTACTGTATCTCTCTTATAGAACATAATACCACCATAGCTCCAATCTAGGTCATGTTGAAAGTATTAGCCTACAAACAAATTCCTTAGGTAAAAAGATTCAACAATTTTTGTAGCATCAATGGTGAATTATGTGATCCTAACCCCCTTAGTGGTGGGTCAATATGTATGCTCCCTGTTATCTTAACAACCAACATGTCCCTTAGCCATTTCATTTACATATCTCTATCCTTAGCAAGAAACCTGACATTGAAGACATTCACCACCTCGAGTACCTTAGTTATAGTTGAAACATCAATAGAGACACCCACTCCCCTAGTATAGATGGTGGGGTTGGGGTCTTCCCAAAGCACAGTAGGAAGTATGAACTCCATTCATTGCTGAAGATCATTCTTCAATAGTCTCATAATCTTTCCAAACAATAATAATTAAGAAATATCATAAATACAGGGGGACCAACTTCTTCGTTTTCAGCTATTGGAGTCATAAATCTGTGAAGAAACTTATGAAAGCAAGTTAAAACTCTTGAGAGTATCAATGAAAAATAAATTCATCACAATGTCAAGCTTGTGTCTTGTCTATTAGGCTACTACTTACAGACTCCTACTATAGTAAGTTGTATCCTGCTACCATGATACCACTATAGCGGGAATTGTCATATGATAGTTGAGTCAACATAGAAGGATAGAGCCAGTACAACGAACTACATCTTCCCGGGCTTTAGTGGGTATGCCAATGACTCGGATGGCAGAGAGTATCTATTTTTTGCATTCCAACCTCATATTAATGTAGGAGAAGTCTTCTAGGACTACTATATGTATGATATTTTGGCATTGTAACTCCTAAAACATGCCCAAATTATAAGAATAAAACCAAGAACCGTTCATATTCTTCATAATTTTAAGATCTATTTTGCCTTGAATCTCGTAATTCTTATGTTTAAAACTCTATAGATGCATTGCAAATGTAAGAGAATCAAACATACTTCAACATTTTTCTCAAATAGATCCCAAAATTTAAATTAAAAATCAACCCCAAAACCTACTCTTTTTCTACTAATTAAAATATAAATCATTAAAAATTATGAGTAATGATGTGAAATATTGAAGTTTATTCATAATTACCTTGTTTTCGACATCAAGAGCAAAGTAATCAATGTGGGGACGAGTTTTTGGGTTAAAGGAGTAAGAAATAGGAATGAAACCTATCTCTCACTCTTTCAAACTATTTCTTCACCTAGTAGCAGTGCTACTATAGTGGGATCCAACTATCATTGAGTGTGTAAATTAGCAATTAAAGTATATGAACCCATATTAGTCATGGGATAAGCATTTAAATTAAAATTGAAAAACCCTAAATGCTTTATTTAAAACCCATCATCAAAACCATGTATATAATAAATCTATTCATGACAATATTAAAACACAAGTTTGTTAAGAGAGATACATGCCTTAATAACCATGAAATTTTAAGATGAAATGACCCAAGCCCTAGATAACCAATTTATTGAAACCCCAGTCTTGTCTTTGAATAGGAATTTGGGAGAATAAAGGGAGTATTTGATATGTTATAGTGTTGACAATAACTCCCCTATGGTGTTTTATGTATTTTGGGTGTATATGGGGAAGAAGGAAAATATCCAAAGTGCCCTTAATAAAAGTCTGAAAAACCGTCGACCATTCATTACGGTTGACCTTTTGACTCTTAGGGTCATGCTACGACTCATGACATTTAGTCGTAGACTGGACAGTATCCATTGGAACCAACACTAGTCTGACTATCAGTCATTCCCTATGACTCCTATTAAGAACTTACGACAAATTATGTTAAATCTTAGGCATGATAGAAGCATTGGATACCTTTACTGGTTAGGTTACGAGAACCACTATACGACTTAAAATGAGTCTTTATGAATCAATGGTTACAAATCATGACCAACACAGAGACTTTACCAAACACGCTAGTCAGGATAAGATTATGGTCCTATGACCAGTAATAACACCTTAAGACTTGTATGATGAGTTGTAGTCTAGGTAGTGATCTCAAAGGTCAAGAGGTTTTTAGGTACCAATATCCAGGGTGTTTGATTATCACCCTCTTCGGATCATTCATCCTTAAATAATGAGTTAAGTCATCGATTAACACAATTTAATAAATAACACGACTAGAATTTTCTTTAACAAAGAAATATATCAATGATATTAAGGTATACATATACCTTAAGAAAGATTGTCTAAGTCGGGGAATTAGAATGTATACTTGAACTTCATATCCTCTTTGACTTCCCAAAATGCTTCTTCAAACTTTTGGTTCATCCAAAGAACCTTTATCTTCACCAAAGCCACATCCTTTGTTCTCAAACGACGGATATGTCTATCCAAAATTTCAATCGGGACTTCCTCATACTACTAGGAATTTAAATTACCCATAATTTCCAAAGGGACAATAAAGGAAGGGTCGCCCACACACTTCCTCATGATCAAAACATAAGAGACTGGGTCGAAAAAACCAAAACTCGAAGGCAGATCTAACTCATAATCCATATTACCCACTCTTCTCAAAATTGTGTATGGTCCTATATACCATGGACTAAGCTTCCCCTAATTTCCAAATTACATCACTCCCTTTATGAGAGACACCTTCAAGAACACCCAATCACCCACCTCAAAAACCAACTCCCTTCACCTCATATCTGTATAGGACTATTTGTGACATTGGGCAGTCTTAAGGCTATCCGTAACAACCTTCACCTTTTCAATGTCTTGCTAAACAAAATTTGGGAAAAATAATATGACTTCACCGACATCGAACAACCCAATAGGAGACCTACAAATCCTACCATACAAAGACTGGAAAGCATCCCTCTCGATACTTAAGTGATAGCTATTATTAGACACAAACTCTATTAGAGACAAATGATCAACCAAACTACAACAAAAGCCAATTACACCGAAACTTAGCATATCCTCTAATGTTTGTATGTTACTATTCTCTTGTCCATCTACTTGAGAAAGGAAAGCGGTTTTAAGGTTCGCCTTAGTTTCCAAACCTCTTTAAAAAGAATTCCAAAAATGAGATGAGAACTTAGTACCTCAATAAGATAAATTAAAATTGGAGCACTTTGAAACTTCACGATCTCTTGAAGAAAGAAATTTACATAGTGCTCCCTAGAATAGTTAGTCGTTACGGGAAAGAAATGAGCAAACATAGTCATCCTATCCACAATGATCCAAATCAAGTCAAACTAATTTTGAGATCGCAGAAGACCGATAACAAAATCCATATTAATAACCACCCACTTTCACACAAGAAATTCAATTTCTTGAAATAACCCACCAGTACTCAAGTGTTCCACCTTCAGTTGCAAACACACCATGCACTTAGACACAAAATTGGCTACATCCCACTTCATGTTATTCCACTAATAAATTTCATTCAAATTTCTTTCTTGCAACCTATCAACATTGAGAACACCTAATCTACCTTGGAATCTCAAGATTTCCTCACGACCAATTTCAAAAGTCATCACATTCTGGTGACCTGAATCTTCTTTAATCTGCATCAAGATGGGATCTAAAACTTTTACCTTTACACAGCTCCTAGAGAAGATTTCACCACCTCTTGAACAATCACACCTCCATCCTTAAAATCTAAAAAAGAAACTCAAATAGTAGACAACTGATAGATGACCTTAACCAAACCGCTCTTATCCTAATCCCCATGAGTTAAACTACCTATAGAAAACCTCCTAAGAGCATCAATAATTACATTATCTTACCTGGATGATAATTGAGACTAATGTTATAGTCCGTGAAAAACTCAAAATATTTTCATTGCTTGAGATTCAACTCCATCTGGGTGAACACATATTGCAAGTTCTTATGGTCTAAATATATGTTAACATGAACTCCATAAAAGTAATGGAGCCAAATCTTCACAAAAGAAACTACAGTTAATAATTCAAAATCATGAGTGGGATAGTTTTTATCATTCAACTTAACCTGTCGAGAAGAATATACAATAAACTTACCATGGTGCATCAAAACACTCCCAGTCTTATACGAGAAGTATCATAATAAAAAAAAACTATCTGTACCCTTGGGTACGGTCAAAACTAGAGCGGAAGTCAACTTATCCTTTAACTTTATAAAACTAACCTCACAAGCATCGAACCGTAAAAACTTTATGTTCTTATGAGCGAACATAGTTAATGGGGTAGCAATCAACGAGAAAATCTCCACAAACCTCCTATAATACTCGGCTAATCCGAAGAAGCTCTGAATATTGGTTGGAGTTGTGGGTCTAGGCCACTTTTTTACCACTGCAATTTTTTTTGTATCAAACGTGATCCCATCACTAAAAATAACATGAATCAAAAGTAACAACATATAACTAGAACTCATACATCGAGAACTATGCATACAAACCTTAATCCTTATGTGTCCGTAAAACTATATAGAGATAATTGGGATAGTCCTTCTCACTCTTTGAATACACCAAAAAATCATCAGTGAACACAATGAAGAACTAGTCCATGAATTATTTGAATACACAATTCATAAGATTCATAAATTCCATCGGGTCATTAGCCAAACTGAAGGACATAACAAAAAACTTATAAAACATTATCGGGTATGAAAAATAGTGTTAAAGATATCCACTTCCCTATTGTTCAATTATTGATAACACAATCAAAGATCAATCTTGGAAAAATACATTGTACCCTAAAGTTGGTCAAACAAATCATCAATCCTAGAAAGAGGATACTTATTCTTCATCGTAACTGTAACACCTTAATTTTCTGAACCGAATGGTACATAGTGCTCATAGCCCCAAAGAACCATAAGCTAACCCATAACCTGTATACTATATTATAGTTCATAAAATATGGAAACATAAACATAAAAGGGCATAAGGTTCGAACTGAATAAACATCTGATAACAAAATATCTGAAAAAGGTATAATAATACCAAAACAAGTCATAAATACTGAAAATAATGAGATCTGAATATCTAATCTAACATCTAGTCTGAAAACCTCTAACTGAACTGAATAAGGAGTTGAAGAAACATGTCTCCAACTAACTCCATCTAGCAACTGAACAATAAATGTAGCAATAATCATATCATCCTCGAATGAGAAAACTATGAACACTGGAATGCTACTGTTGATCTAGAGCTCTTGCCTCTGAACCTATGGTGTAACATAAGAGAAAGGTCCATAGCACAAATACGTTAGTATGTCTAAATATACTCATTATACGAATAAGGTAGGCTAAATACAAAGGGTTATATGCATGAATAATGCTGAGTAATATGAATGTGAGAATACATACATCCATACATAACTATAACTGAACTCGTGGAGATACTTACTACTGTGTCTGAATACTGAAACATGAGTGTACTGGTATTAAGATACTGAATAGATGAATGACTATTTCTGACAGTTCAAATTATGAAGAATTAGTTTGGTTGACTGTGTTTGATAGTCCTGAAGCTGAATACTGATATCATGAATTCTAATAAATGATATGACTAATACATGAGTTCAGAAAACTGATATAACTGATATAACTATGATGATCGGCCTAACCGATATAACTGATACTAAGCGACGGTATCAGGCAGTCTAAGTTCTGATGGAACTATCTGAGTTCTATTTTATATGGAGTAACTAAATTTAACATCATTCCTATCTAGCAGGTGATCTTTAAATTTGATGATTCTGATACTGTTTAACTATAGTTGAGATCAGTCCTGTCTAATAGCTGATCTTGAAGTCTATTTAAAATGATAAGGATTGATTATCTCTTACAGTACTAAAACTGTATTACTGAATTGAATTGACTGTATCTGATAGTCCTAAATTTGTAACTGATACTGTGGGATGTGTTCATCTAACCAACATGCCCCAAACTAAGCTTACTGGGGTCCAATCTCTGGCCTGACTGGAAAGGTGTCGGTAATGCACCACCAGTAAAGACATCTGTTGTGGAGTCAGTCCTAATCTAGCGGGTGGCTCTTGGGATCAGTCCTATCCATATAAATATGCTAATGGGTGACCCCTGAGTATGTCGGTCTTATCTAACAGGTGACATCTCGTATTTATACTGGCAACATAGTTGTGGAACTTAGGGATTGCTTCTATAGATCTCAGTCCTATTCTAGCGGGTGAGTCCCCATCCCTAGGCTCACTCGATGCTGAATCCTACTCCCATATGAAATAAACTAAACTAAATAACAGAGATGAACTAAATAACTGAATTGAATTGATTAGGTGAACTAATACTAATGGTATTGTTTAGCTAAACTGAGTTTATTAAATTTTGATGACTAACAAAATGTACTGAGTTCTGAGGACTGATTGAGAGTACTGAAGTTACTGAGATTGACTGTGACTACTGAAGTTATAGACTGAGTACTGAGATCACTGAGATTACTGAACTACTGAGACTACTGATATTTTTGAGTTTTCCTGAGTCACATGACTGGCTGAATTTTATAGATCATGGCTTAACTGATTATCATGATAACATGACATGGCTCTAAGCACACAGCTATATTTTTGTTGTTCAAATATCCCCAGGACTCGATGGAAGGAAATTGACACACATGACTGACTTGATCATAAGAGTAGAGTCCATAATCCAGAATATCATAAATAAGGGATTTCATACTAAGCATGGTTCTCAACAATCTATTTCATGGAAGGGAATTTCATACAACATGTATATACTTGCATAGCTTTCAATGTCATGCTTATTACCTATTACAACCACAATCCATAATATCATAACTGGGGGAATTTCATGAAGTACATGGGTATTCTATATCTTGTACATGAGTGGGTTTTGCAAGTAAGCATAGCATAATTCCATAAGACTAGTACATGAGTAATCTAACAGTGTTCACAAGACACATTATCAACATGGATGACATTAAATCATATAGGCCTATCATGAATCCTTCACATAGTCATAATTTAGCTATAATGAATGATTTCTAGTGTCTTAGGTATTTTATCAAACACCTTACATGCATAACTTAGGCGTACGTGTAAATCATACAATTACTCATCATAAATAATCAAAATTACATGTTTTTAACTCATATTATGTCATATATTCATATTAACACACAAAGATTCTATCTTGGCAACATTCAACACATAAACATGATCAACAATCCATTCATAACATGAAAACCATAATATATAGTTTTAGACAATGGTTCTTGAACTTCATGGACGAAAGGAGTCCATGAATGAACACACGCATACCTTAGAAAGGAAACCTTGATGATTTGCTAGAGAATTATTAGATTGGGAAACTTAATTCTTGATATTCTTGGAAAAAGGCTTGAATCTTTCTTTTGAGAGATGAGTTTGATTGAAACCCTAATCTTGTGGTTGAGAGTGTAAGAGAGGGTTTTTAAGATGCTTAACTGAAGAAAAATGAGAAAAATTACGCCTCTTAAGGGTCATAAGTCGTGGAATGTGAAGGAAAAGACCAAAATACCCTTATGAAATAATTTCCCAGTTGCTGAAAATCATAGCGGACGACCTTCGTGATATGGCGTCACAAATGTGATAAGCTATCATGAAAGTCATCACTTAGGGGCTGGTTTCTTCCTAAGGATGACGACCTTTGTGATAGGCCGTCACAAATATGATAAGCTATCACGAATGTCGTCACTTAGGGGATGGTTTCTGCCTAAAGTTGACGACCTTTGTGATAGGGTGTCACAAATGTGATAACTAAGCAAGAGCCATTTTATTCAGAGGAATACAGATAGGATCGGTATCCAGTAGATGGTTAGTCCTAAAATCAATTTGCCTATCGGGGGGAACACCAGGATGGTCATCGACAAAGAAATCATAAAATTAATTAACCATATGAACAAATTGTAATGGAGGACCCTACCAGTTAGAATCTTGAACCCTGACCAAATGATAAAAACACCCATTTAAAATCAACTTCTAGGCTCTAAGATAAGAAATAAACCTTTCCTTAGGAACTAGGGAACTCCATCCTATTCTATTACTAGCTTATTGGGAAACTTGAAAATAACCTTACGAGTCTGACAATATAGAGGGGAACAACATGAATGGAGAAAATTCATCCCCAAGATGAAATGAAAATCTAGCATATAAAATTTAATCAAATAAACTAAGGTATCCCTACCATCGATAGATACTACACAACCCCTACAGACACTTCTAGCAATCACAGAATCACCCGCCGGGATACAAATAGAAAAGGGACCCAAAATACTTTTTGGACTGCAACCAAAATGAATAGACTCAAAAGTGGTCCCATGAAAAAAAGTAAACCCCAGATCAAGCAGAAAATACATATCACAGGAAAAGAGTTGTAGCATACTGTTCACAAAGTTGGGAGATGCCTCAAACTCTTGGCGGGTAACAAGAGCATACAAATGATTCTCGCCAGTGTCAGCACTAGAAGTAGTACCATTTTTTGCCTGAGTTGGTGTAGTATCAATAAAAACCATATTAGCCTAGTGGCTACCATAACCATATGATAATTTCTCAGTATGTGTCTAGGTTAATCATAATAGAAACACCGATTCCTTCCCTCGCCACAGAAACTATGATACAATTGACCATAAAATAGACAAGAAGGATAGGTCGGGGCTGATTGAACTCCACTAGTCTGAGATTTGGCACCTTGTGACCTAGCACCATTATTTCTCTAGAAACGGCGATCACCAAATGACTTTAGGTAAGGGTCACAAGTCATAGAGTAAGTGCAAGAATTTACCCACTTCATCTTAGACCACTGCTCACCATCTTTACTACTCTACTGCTAGCCTCTACACTGATCTGAATACCTAAACTTCTTACGTTGCTTGTATCCTCTATAAGATTGCTTCTTTTTTTCCTCTTTGACTTATTGCATATATACCACAAGTCTCATAATATTCCGATCTTTATTCAGCAGTGTAGCCTGGCACTCCAGGTCCAAGTCTTGAGATAACCTGTAAGAATACTTCCTCATCCTAGACCTTATAAAAAATACCAACTCCGGACCATAGTGAGACAACTAATGAAATTTTAGGGCGTACTACTTCACACTCATCCTACCCTATTTAAGATTCACAAACTCCTCAGCTTTAGCCTTGCTCAACTACGAAGGAAAGAAATGATCAGGAAAAGCACTGGAAATATCTTTCCATAATTCAAATACATGTCACTTCTAGACTAATCCCACCCCACGTACCACTTATATGCCACATCATTCAACTAATATGCCTTAAACTCCACACATTAGAATTATAAGCATCCATAAGTCAAAAAATGTAAGCCATATCATCTATGAACTACTGAGGATCCACCTCAACATTATACCCAATAAAGGTCTGAGGATTGAGCCTCATAAACTTCCCAACTCAAGTAACCTAAGAAGAACTCACAACAGTACCAACAAGACCCGATTCATGTGAATGATATATCACTAACTACGTTAATTAATGAATAGACCAACAAAACTCAATATTTAAAATATCTCTATTAGTCGATGTGACATTGCCATCATTAGCCTGAGAATCCCAATGAAAACTGGCATTGACCGATGGAACTCCACGATGGGCGGTGAAATTCAAGAGCTGGGACCCTAGACGGGGTCTATACTACATAAGCAAGACGAGTTCCATCCACATTATTAGGGACAGATGAGGTTCAAAGAATATTAGACCTTCTAAGAGGAATGATCTAAAATGCAAACAAATGAAACTAGAGAAGTTTTTAAGACCTTACACTTTATGTCCCAAAATAGAACAACAAGAAATGGAAACATTCCAAAATGCCTTATAGCCTCCCCTTTATAAGATTGTCATGCTTAACACCCATAAAACAGACTACACTTAACACGACTCTATGGACACCCAATTGACCATAAACCTGGGGCTCTGGTACAAAATTTATCATGAACTAAACCTGGGTATGGCCATGACGGGAATAAAAATTTTACCATGGACCAGAGACCACCCTATTTTCCTAATCAAATAGAACATAATGCACTAACAATGGCTCAATTCCAAACACATAAAGAAATAGATGAATATAAACTTAAGAAGTCTAGGTTACATCAACAACCAATAGCTAGTCAATAATATTCCATAAATCCTCGAACTAAACTACATCAATCTATGTCGATACATGTCCGGATGATAAATAAAAACAAGTCCAAAGAAACTTCTATGATAATTGATAAACCAAGAAGGAACGGTCATACGGAAGAAGGATGCTCACCACTTCAAGCTGACTACTGACAACCCAGAAATCCTATCACTACGTAGGAAAAGTAAGAGAACCTTCGGACCATGCATCATATCAGGATTCAACATCCTAACCTGTTTAGAGGTTTGAGCTCTAGTATGTAAATCAGGGTTAAGGAGTAAAATAATTCCATGATAAATATTTCAAAACAATTCAAAACCAATGCACACTATGATATGAAAAATACATATATATATATAACATATTAGGCTAGGGGACAATACATAACATGAGATTTAAAACCTTAGCCTGGATTGTGTAGCTTGACCGTCCTAAAACCAATCAATAGGCTATATGGGTCCACCTGTCACCCCCTAGTTGGGCCCGAGTTCATGTCAATTGCATGAATGAGAGATATCATAAAAGGCTAGGGAATCCTTTTACCCTACACCATCCATGATACAATATATATATATATAGTCTAACATAAAAACATAGTCATCTATACCAACCCCCTTATTTGAAAACGTGAAGACTTTCCCATATTAGTCCTTCGGGAATCACACCCTCATGGATGGATACATAAATCCCTTTAATCTAAATTAAAACATTTAGCACATAACCCATCTATTAGTTCAAGCATTCAATTATTAAGGTATCAATAAATTGTATCTTTATACCGATTATAACTTGCAAGCGAATGTTAATAACCCAATATTTAGAGAATCCTTGTACCCGAGACTCCCTTATTAAAACTAATTTTAGGGATTCCTTTTACGCCATAAGGTCTTCAAGATCATTATTATCCATTAGACAATTATGCAATGCATTAACTTTAAAAATGTTGACCATGCCAACTGATTAATTATAGAAAGTCAACCAAGCCAATTGATTAACCACATTCTAAAACCAATTATGAAAATGGGTTGGGGTTCTCATCAATTTCAATTCCAAAATCAAATTATTTGGTGAATCCTTATACCCCTAGTTTCATTATTTAGAAGCTTGGGGGAATCACTATAACCCCTATTTTCATTATTTACAAATTTAGGGAATCCGAGTATCCATAATTTCATTCACTATTCGCATGCATCCCAATAAGTGTATAAATAAGAAATTCAAGTATAATGAATTCACAATAATCCTGGGCAAAATGTTAAAACCATTTAAATCCAAAAACACTAAACCGATTATCAAAGTAATGTAAATAATAAATCAATTCATCCAAATATAAAAATATAAGTTTTGGGAGAGAGATACATGCCTTAATCACCAACACATTTGAAGAAGAAATCACCCTTAGAGTCCTAGATGACCAATTTATTGAAACCCTAGCCTTGTCTTTGAATTGGGAATTTAAGAGAATTAAAGGAGTGTTTGATATGTAAAGTGTTGGAAGTAATCCCCCTTCAGTGTTTTATGGACATGGTGTCTAAGTTGGGAAGGAGGAAAATGTCCAAAGTACTCGTAATAATGACTGAAAAACTATCGCCCAGTCGTTATGGGTGACCTTATAATTCGTAAGGTAACCTTAAGACTCGAGACATTTAGTCGTAGGCTAGACAGTATCCATGGGCACCACTACTGGTTTGAATAGGAGTAATAAGGCAGGCCTTATCATTAGACTAGTTACTATGAGTCATGCCCGATGACTTATATCCAGGTCTTATGATTTATTATGTTAAATCATAGGCAATACAAAAATTTTGGACACCTTTACTAGTTAGGCAACAAGAACAACTAAATGACTTATAATGAGTGTTGATGACTAGTTGGGTTCCGAACACACTGGCCAGTCTATGATTAGGGTCCTACAACCCAAAATAATACCCTATAACTCACATGATGTGTCATAGTATGGGAAGTGAGTTTAAAGGTCATCATGTTTTTAGTGACCAAATTCGGGGTATTTCACTTACGCATGTTTTCAATTGGTAGGTAAGAATTCTCCTATCTAGGTTGATTAGAGTTGATATCCGTATGGTCTATTAGTTGGATCATGACATAGGAATATAGATAGTAAGCTCAAAATCTAACATATAGATAGCTCAAAATCTAACACCAAAGAATCACTTGGTCCTAAGTATATGGCATTACAGCCCTTACACCAATTAAAGTTAGAGCTTCTCCTTCAGTTTTGCTTTCTCTAATAGTGAACAAAATGAAAAGGGCATGTCTATCAACTTGGACCTGACTAAAGAGGGGCACAACTCGATCCTCATGTAAATACTGGTGCAATCTATGATTGAAGATACACTACAATCGAAGAAGAAATCCCAAATACTTTTTGAAATAACCTAGTCCTCAAAAAAGTAAATAGAAGCACAACAAAATCCAACTCTAAAAATCATGGACCTAGTTGGGAAAGAGCTTACAGAATTACCATAATGGCCGACAAAGGCTCATATAAGCTGACAAACAAAGAAGGAGAACATCTCCCCAACATTTGGAAAGTCAAGTATCTAAAATGGGGCTAATGTTAAGGTAGTGCATTTAAATTTATCAATACTAACAAATCATGTAAGAACCAAAGCATGTACAAAGGTTGCACCAGTCTATCTTTAATGTACATTAGACATTCTTTTTTCCTTTTACTCATATTTGATCATTATAAGCGGTTTTTTTATAAGGTATTTAATGGGGAAAACAATGAATTGTGTTGCAACATGAAGACAATACTCGATAGAATTACGTAAGACTTCAAATGAAAGACAACTTATTTAGTGCTATATTCTTACAAGCTCGCAATTGAACACTATGGGACTTCTCAGAGGGAACAAAGGATCAACAAACCTTCAAACTATGTAATAAACAACTACTCAGGTAGAGAAGACTAATAGCCTTTTTATCCAATATTCAAAAATCAACATATTTTGAGCTTATTTCAAAATTACTTTACGAATAAACACTTTTGGTAAGAAGTAATTTGTGTTTGACAAATAAGTTTAAAAGGCACCTTTGAGATACAATAGTGTTTGGTTAAGCTTTCTAAAAGTGGTTTAAGGTCTATTTTTCCAAAAATACTTTTCAAAGAAGTGCTTTGAGGAAGAAACTACTTTTGTAACTTATGAACACAACTTCTGCTGCTCTCCAAAGTTCTTATTTTTGCCCAAAAGGTTGGCCAAACACCTCACTTTTTTAAAACAAGCACTTTTTAGAAAAAATAAGCAGCGTCTTTAGAGAAAAATAAACTAGCCCCAATGAACTATAAGACCCCACTTTAAAGGAAAAGATAAAAAAGTCTATTGAAATAGGGAGTCAAGGACTATTCTGTGGAAAAAGCTATATACCTTTGCTAAAATATAAGAAATTAGAGACTGTTCATAAGGAAGTCTATAATTATCACTCAAAGAAAAATTTGGTGGACCAGTAAGAAATCCAATGTACATCTTCATCAATAGAAAGAAAGAAAGTCTTTATTTGGAAAGTTTCATCTGCAATTTCATTCCATATACGATACATTTTGAGAATTTCAAAAGCTCAAAAAACAAAACTCGACAATCATGCATAATGCCTAAATTCCAAAAAAATATTGATAAAAAAATTTATATACGATGAAGTTGTTTCAAAAATAAATGTCTCAAAAGACTCTAGAAAACCCAAAATCACAAAAACAAAAGTGGCTTAAAGTGAATAGGAGACATTCTTAAATCACAAGCATAAAAATCCATGATCCCTCCTTTATAAAATAGAAATCAAGATAAAATAATCTTGACATACACCATTAATAGATTAGAAGTGATTTCTCATTCAAAAATACAATAAGAGTAACATTCCCTTATTATATGAAACACAGGCAAGCAAAGCAAGAAGTCAGAGGCATAAAAATCATTGAACTTTCTCCTTCTTAGCAATGTGACTGAAAAACACATCCTAGTTTACCAAAATATTCAAAAGTACTTGAGCATTAGTAAATTTAGGTCAAATACATTTCTTGTTATGAATGGTCAATTTACATCCTAAAAGCAACAAACTTACAAAGGTTATCATACTAAAAAAACAATGTAAACATAATTTTGTAACTTTCTGAGAAATACGAGAAAGACAGTGTTTTAAAATATATCAAAAACATTTAAAAAACATTGATTAAAGAAAGAAAGTGAAAATGAACAACTTAAAGTATATGGATAACTTGATATTATGGGACAACATATACCAAAAAGTAATTCAAATTAAGAATAAATTAAAAACAGATTAAAGACATTACAAGGACTTTATAAAAATTAAAAGAGATCTGTAACACCCCAAATCTGGTACCCATAATTATACACAGTGCTCATGACCCCGAAGGACCACAAGCTAACCCATGACTGATATCCGTATATGTATACAAAATAATATATTGAATAATAAGGAAGCATAAACTGAAAGGCCATAAGGTTCACATAACTGAAGTAAAACAAAATATCTAAAAGGGTATGAAATACTCAAAACAACTAAAATAACTATAAAAATATAATATTCTGGAAAGCCTTTGGCTACCAGAATTGTCTGAGAAAGGAATTCATGGGACATGTCCCCAACTACGTCCAATTAATAAACTAATTACTGAAATAATAAAATAGATGATCATGTCCTCAAAAGATGAGGACTCACTGCTAACTCTGACAGCTGAGACTAGAATCTACTGATGCTCTGGAACTCGTGTCTCTGAATCTAGGATATAAGACACTATAGCGCAAATGCATTAGTACTTTGAATGTAATGGTATGCATATAAGGTAGGCTGAATGCATGGGGTTCATATGCATGAACAATACTGGCTAACTAACTAATATGAATGTCAGAATACATGCTTGCATATATAGTGACTATATTTGAAATCGTGATAACAGGAGTATGCCAATGACTAACATGACTAATGACTAAATTCCAATAACTAATAGCATGAGTGACTATCTAACAGTCCTAAATTTGATAGAACTAGATGAGTTCTATACTGTATCTGATAATCTTGTATTCTAAAAAACTATCTGAGTTCTTTTTCTGAGACTGATACTGAGACTGTGAGAGGTATTCATCTAATTTACATACCCCAAATAATGCATTATAGCTGAACTGGAGTCCAATTTATGCCCTGATTGTAAGGCTATCAATACTATACCACTGGTAAGGACAACATGTAAGTGACCCTAATAAAATAGGTAACTCTAGTGAGAATAGTGGGAACACTCTTATAGAAGGCTAAGCCACCTCATCTACGCTCATATAGTAGGCTATGATGCCTCAACCTATGCTGCCTACATAGTTTTGTAATGCAAGGATTTCTTCTAAGAATAACACCCTCATATAACAGGTGAGTTCCCATCTTGGGTTCTCTCGGTGCTAATTTCTACTCCCATATAAATTGGCATTGAATATGATTTACTGAACTGAACATGGACTAAGTTACTGAATTCCATTAACTGACAGAATACTACTAATGTCTGTCATGTTACTGAGTTCATGAGATCATTGAGATTTTCTGAGTTATAAAACTTTCTGAAGTATAAGAATCATAGCTTGACTGATAGTATCATGAAAACATGTTATGGCTCTAGAAACACAGCTAATGTTTCCGGTGCAAGTACCCTCAGGACTCGATGGAAGAAAACTGACCAAGCATAACTTACTAGAATATATAACTAACATCATAATCCATAATACATTTATAGAAGTATTTCATCAAAATATGTGATAGGCTTAGCTTGTACATACATAGGCATGGTATCATGCTAATTAAGGACTTTTCCTTTATCTAGGTATTTAATCAAACATATTGTAGTCATGGTACATGTAAATATCATTGTACTATAATTAAACATCATGGTTCAATTATAATTTCATCATTCAAGGGTTTAGTCATAGGTTTGCATGAATCTATATCTATAATAATTTAACCCATATTGAATTTATCACCCAACATAGAGTAGAATTCAATTTCACACTATCCATATGAACAAAAGTAGCCCAATCATGAAATTCATACAAAAATCCAAAACTTGAATTTAGAAAAGGGATTCTTGCACTTCATCGATGAATGAAGTCTATGAATGAACACTATGCATACCTTAGTTTGTGCTTTCGTGAAGTTTGACAATGAAACATTCTTGAAATTTATCTTCTATGAAAACCCTAGCTTGTTCTAGAGAGAAACTTGAGAGAAACTATTATATTTTGGGTTAAAAGAGGCCAAATCACATATTACAGGCATAAAAGAGGGTGGGAAGTTGACCCTTTTAACCTTGGATGCATCATTAATTTCAGCGAAAATTTCGCTTATTGGACCCTTGGTGCCACGCGGTCCTATCACGCTATGTCGCTAGAATTTGACAATTGGGAAACTGAGGGATGGGGCGACGCGGAGCCATTGTGTTGCCCCTTTTTTTCTAACTTAGAACTTTGGCGCGACCCAAATAAAATCGTGCTGAGATACTAGAAAAGGACAATTGGCATTTTAGCTTATGGTGCGGCACGCCACTGACCAATATGGTGTTGTTTTACGAAGGGAACTTGAAATAATCATAACTTTATACTTGGTTACCGTATTTAGGAAAATTTAATATCGATGGAAAGCTTACTGAACATACTATAAAGCATTAGTAAATGAGTTATGAGCTGCATGACCTAAACTTGGAGTTCATAAATTTATGGAACATGATTTGTACTGATGAGCAAACTGGAACTCCTTATACTTGGAACTGGTTGCGTACATGATTCTTTATGATATGCGTGGAAATTAACTATGATTATTAAACTGACATGTAAGGCATGAGTATATATCATGATGACTAAGAAACCTTTCACTAAGATAAGAACGGGTTGGGCATCATCCTCACTTACAATATTTTTACACATATTGGCATCACTACTAGGATCTGAGAGCCTGACTTGGTTATTAACTCTATCACCTCCCCCTTAGATTAAAACTGTCACTCTAAGTCTGTAACCACTTCATCAATATCTCTAAACTGAAATAAAACCACTTTACTCTAGATTTTGAGATGTAACAATACTCATATACACTAAGCTAACCTATAAAGAATGCACCTGAAAGTGTAAAGCCCTATTGCTGATACTTTATTCTGAGATAAAACTCTTACCTTTCTATGGCCCTAAATACATTATATAACAGCTTAAGAATTGATTAACTTAGAATTTTCAACTCCTATTTTTGTTAGCTGAACCTTTAAATATTCAAACTTAGATTCTAACACATAACATGGGTATCTGCAAATCCGTAATAACCATACTACTTTTATCATAGCCTACAAATATTACATCTCTAAACTTAAATTTTCCCCACACCATGAGAATTACAACTACACCAACATCAACAATATATATAATTTTTAATTACCAAACTTAAATTCTTGCATACATTATTTCAAGCATACAAATTCACCTTTCATACAACAAGCCCCATGAATGCAAAATCTACTAAATTTCGATAACACTACCCCATTATACTACTACTAAACTCATTGGTTCATTCTTATAACTCTAGCTTATATGCTATCATAGGATTCTGAGAAGGGATCAAATGGCATATCCTAGTTTAGGTTTAGTGCACAATTTTTATGAACATGAATGAAATATTTCTAACTTTTGAACAAAAAGCACTTAATGTTGCACTATCGAGCCTATATGCAATCCCATAACAATCTGCAGGGACGTCTAAGAAAGCTCTATCTGTAGGACTTTGAGCTTTACTGCTTCTGTGACATTAAAAGTAAGGTAGAGTTGACATGAGTGTATAATGATGAAAATCTACATAAGTTTCTTAGAGAAATTTTCAATAGCATGATATGAGACATGAAGCAATAGAATTTTTCTTAATACATCTTATAACCTGTTGTCCATAAGTGTATCGACCATCACACCTATGCACAAAACTCTACTTGACGCAAATTTTAGACTCCTAAGGACACTTTAAAACTGGCTCTAATCCCAACTTTATAATTCCTCGAGAGTGCACCCAAGGTATCACAAGGTGCCTACAACCCTGAAGGACTACAAGCTAACCCAAGACTGGTACCTACTATGTGACTGAATAAAACTGATAACAAAAGATTTATTTTGAGAAATTTAACTAAAATTTCCATAAGGTTTTAAATAATAATTTTATAATCTATGGAAAATAATACTGATAATAACAACGGAAAACTGATTAATTGTTTGTAGTAGTCTAAAAGCCTCTAACTAAATAATTGAGGAGTTAATGGTACAAGCCCCCAACTAACTCGAATTGTCTACTAAAACTGAGAAACTAAATTAAATATAACTAGGTCCTCAAAACATGAGGACTCACCACTACTATTGCTATTGGTGCACTTAAATAAATAGGTACGATCAGGATCCTGAGCATACGATCCTATGACATAAAACATCATACTGCAAGAAATGGGTATGTGATCAGTACTTTAAATGTACTGGTATGCTAAATGAGTTAAGGCTAAGATACATGGGTTTATGTTAATAAACGATAACCAACTGTCTGAATAGCATGGGATAAATAGTAAATAGCTGAATGATATAAAGTAACTTACTTAGCATGCATGGAGTAGTGAGTTTCTTGTTTGCATGAGAATGTTGAATATAAATTCTTGATTGCTTAAAAATCTCAGAATGCATGACCAATTATATAATATGTTTCTGATATAGTCTGTAACTAAAATACTAAAATCTGATAACTGAATAACTAATAAACTATATGCTATGGTCAAGCAAAATTGAACTAAGTTCTAAACTGAATACTTGATCTGAAGCTAAGGGAGGTATCTTCTAATTGACTTTCCCCAGTATGAGCTGATCGAGGACCAATATGTCACCCAAGTTGTAAAGGTTCTAATACTTTCTACAAGTACTAACAATGGATGTGGAGTCAGTCCTAACTAACGGGTGAACCTTGAGAATAATTCTAATTAGTGGGTGATCCCTACGAGTATTAGTCCTCACTAACGGGCGACATCTCATAACCTAGATAGGATATATAGTTCTGGAACTTAGGGATTTCTTATAAGGGCCAAGGCCTAAGTGACAGATGATCCCTTATCGCTAAGCTTGCTCGGTGCTGAATCCTACTCCCAATTGAACTGACACTAATTAAGGGATAAGATAAGCTTAACTGAAGAGGGAATTGACTCGGGTTACTGAACTGATCTATGTTTGACTGATATGATAACGGTCTGAATAGATAATGCCCATACATTTTTGAAACTATTCTAAAACTACTGAGACTAAGTAAACATCTAAATTTTGATTATTTATAACCCCTAAAACTCAATAACAATAACAATAGGGTCACATAAAAGCCTTGAAACCATGGAAGGAAATTATTGTTCTCAATTATGCACTAAAGCATTTCATCAAATTCATGGGGACCAAGATTTTAACATGAGGATATTTTAAGCCATTATGAGATAGCACTATCACATGAAAAAATCATAAACTGAGGATTTATTCCAAATTCTCATGAACATGATATGGAAATCATACAATTTAAAACATACTATAATGCATTCCACTTGAAAACAAATTCCAAAAGCTTAACTTGTAAACATATAATAAGTTGTCATAGTTCAACACCTAACCATTTATGCATTTCATCAAACACTTTCAATTCATGGCTTAAACTAAGCATGAGAACATTTTTAAATGTAGTACTAATAGAATGATTTTACTTTAAGATCACCAATTAGGGTTTAAATTCAACAAACAACACCATTCAAAGATCTAATGTTTAATGTCACCAATAATTTCATTGAAACGTGATAAAGATTAAAAATTCATGTAATTTCATGGACAGAATTCATAAAATTTGTAATAATGGCTGCTTTTAATGAAAATAGATTGTAAACATCATGCATAATCAAAATTTATAAAATCTTCATGGATATAAATCATTATGAACATGTAATTTCTTGATTTAAAATATAAAAGATGGATTCTTAGACTCCATGGGTGAAAAGGGAAAATGGATGAACATTTAACATACCTTAGAGCTTTAATATTGAAAGAGAATTGAATTTTCTTGAACAGTCTTGGATTGGTAATTATAATTTCTTGGTTGTCTTGAAGAAGGGCATGAATCTTAGGAGATGATCTTGAGAGGAAACTCTAATTTTCTTGTTCTTGAGGGTGGAAAGCATTACGAGTCATGAGAAACTGATAGTTTATCACTTAATAGTGTTTAATACATAATTTATGTCGTAGAGGGTGAGGGAAAAGTCCAAAATACCCCTCCAAAATTGTTTAAGCCTTAAGGGTGAGGTTGATCGAGTCTGGTCATAGGTGACGACTTGGGATGATAGGCCATCACTTAGTTGATAGCCTATCAACTTAGTTCATCATTTGGAGATTGACACTGATGGATCACTAGTTTGGGCTGATGACTTGGCTGAGAAGTCGTCACTTATTTGATAACTTATCAGTACAGATCGTCACTTTTTTATAGACTGACATGCGAAAATAAACTGAGTATACCATTTTGCTCTAATATTGGATTAAGGTAAAACCAAATGTATTGGAAATAAGATTCAAAGATCATTCTTTTGATATATATTATCCAACGTAAATCATTATGTACAAGGAGTAATGGTCTTTTAAATATGACCCAATGGTCTTTTAAAGATGACCCAAGCTGAAACGTTCATTAAAACTTAATCAATAGAAGCATTTTCAACTCGTTATTGAGTAATCAGATTTTTGTGACCTCAACTGATGTAATAAGAAATTTTTCATATTATAGAATTGATCATCACACATATATAGACATTAAATCATTGGGTTCAAGTCTATAGGCATTCTACAATGATTTAAATACTTGCTCGAAAATATGGGGTGTTACATATGGTATTAGTGTTAGTCTTTCAATAAAACACTAAATATCACTCATGTATTCATTCAAATACCTCATTAGCATGATAAATTCATCAATCCAACACCTCATAGTAGAATTCTTATTTCTAAGATGATACTTATGGACATAGCTAAGCCAATAACATCCCTATTTCTAAGATAACACCATGAGAAAAGCTAAATAAAATTGTAGTTCACAATTAATCATCATCCATATCCCTCTATCAAGAATGATATGGTATCAATATAATTGGTTTTCACCCATAATTTTCAACTCAAAACAAGATTAATAGAGAAATTGAACATCCTAATATAGTTATTTGGACTAGCTATTAAAACCCACACAATATTAACCACTTAAGTAATCATAACCCGAAGATAAGAATTTACCTACTCATGAAGCTAAAGAGAGGAAATATACCAAAGTTGGCATTCAATGCCTTTCTTGAAATCGAAGCAAGAGTAAACCAAAAATTAAATTTCAAATTTCAACTAACAGTTTCTTGGAAAAATTACTAACAATTGTCCTTTTGAAATGAGTTTTTAGCCTATTAGGATTTTGGTAACTAGCTCTGTGAATTTCCATATCAGTTGTTGATGCATTCCCCCCACCCTATCGTGATCACCCTATCTTGATCATGTTCGCGAATCTCATAATCATGGTGGTCTCCTAGCAATTTTTGATGCTTTAATTGACTTTGTGCTGCTATTGCAACCTTTAAAAAGTGATTGTGATACTTGAGGATTGATACTTGGTCCTAATTTTCAGCTTTGTGTAAGTACTTTAGTTGTTTGCTTCTCTTTTCATCTTTGCTTTAACTTTTTTTTCATCTAATTACCTGCAAACACACAAACCATAATATTTAATGCATTCAAATAAAGAATTAGCCTCATATACATAATCATTTCACTAATCATTTCACTATAGTATGCATGAATTTTGATATAGATGACTGGCAAATTTGTCGTTTATTGGGTCCCTTTATTGGAGTACAATTGATATCTATCCTTAAATTGATTTAGACCATAGTTTATTCTTCTTTAGATATAATTTTGACTAATTATTCCTATGTACATTGAAGGAGTCAACTATTCACCTTCCACTCTTATTTTGGATATGTACCTATCATAGACTTCTATACAAGTTTATGCTAAACATTCCAGTAGATTTTTATTTATCTTTAGTAATGCGCTTGAAGTTTAGGTGTTAGTTTACTTAATAAAACCTTGCATATCCATTCATCTACAATCTAGGGTAGTAAAATCCTTTTGCAATAGAAATAAATCAAATTCCTAGAGCAATTTGGTGTCTCCTTAAGATATTTTGAATATGACAGCCTTTCTTGCTTTCACCTTTTTTGGTCTAACATGTGCTTATAAAAAAGAATATGAAAGGTGTTCAAAAAACATAATAGGTTGCTTAAGTATTAAAGATTACTATGTAATGGTGCCTTTGGTCAAGGGTTTTATAATTTAAAATTTATTTGATCATATTTGTCTCGATATCATTTACGCATGCAAATATTTCTCAGTCTGATCCATATGGATAGTAACTAAAATTAGGTATTTCATGATCTCAATAAACGTTATGTTACCAACACTAGTTATGTTATTTCTGTCATGATATATACATATAACAATCCTAGCTGTGATTTTCATATTATTCTATTTTGTTACAATTTTGTCTATTCCCATCATTGCTATATATCATTCAAAATTTACTAGCATTATTTGAGTGGTCCATAATGAATTCAGGAGTATTTGAGTGAGTTTGAGGTTTTGAGTAGCCTTATATCTTACTAGGTTGAGTTTGATCAATATTTTTATTATTCGACCATTAGATAGTGATTCTGTGTGCTCTATTATATTCGGAATGTCATATTCAGTTTAGTAGCATAGTTGATTCATATTTTGAGCCTTTATGTTCACTTTTGACCTACTAGATAAAATATTAAATAAATTAAGCCGGGAGGTGTCAAGGGGTTAACTCTTTGAAAATGACCTCTTTTAATAAATTTGATGTTTCCATTACTTCCTAAACATCAAAATTATCCTACAAATATTATTAGTTAATTTCTATGGGGTCCCAAATTAATATTGAAGACCTCTTTGGAGAATTTTGGAATCATTTACTTTGATAATATTTGTAAGTTAGTGTTGCAACAATCCTTCTTCATGTTTGCAGGCCACCCTCTAAAATTTTAAGCATAGGAATGTAAGACCCCATATTTTTGGGCTAGAAATTAAATTATTGTACATATTCATATGAACTTGAACCCAAATATTCTATGTATATACAACTTTTATGAGGAGGAATATGATGTGGTAATGTCTTCATATATTTATCGACTTCATCATACCGTCCTAACTTATAGACAAGCTAAGGACTTTTCTATCGATAGAGTTTGGACAAATGGTCCAGCTAGGGTCAAATTTAAATGAGTTTATCCCCTAGAATATATTAATTCTGGTGTTCCACATTATATCAAATGAAATTTCATTGAGTCTTATTTCTAATGAACTTTGTTTCACCTTAATCCGATATCGGAGTAAAAAGTTACACTTATTTTACCTTAGCATGTCCGTCTGTCAACAAAGTAAGGAGCTAAGTTGATAAGCCGTCAACTATGTGACGACTTATCATCCCAAATCATCAGCATTAAAAAGAAACTCATCAATTTATGCTTCTAAGTGACGACATGAGATTATAAGCCGTCACCCATGTGATGACTTATCAGATCAAGTTGTCACCCATGACCACACTTGATCAACCTCACCCTTAAATAATTTTGGAGGGGTATTTTGGTCTTTTCCCCCACCTCCTATGACATATATTACTAAAAACACGTACTTATCCATCATAAACAAGTTTTAGAAACCATTAATCCTCTTTATCCTCATGAACAAGATTAGCATTTCTCCTTGAGGTCATCTCTCGAGAACTTTAAGATTCTATTACTTTCTCTTCAATATAATCAAGAACTTAAAATTTCTAAGCCAAGAACTTCAAGAAAAACCTTCAAGAACCCTCTCAAGGCTTCTATACTCAATTTGTTTCTTTAAATCAAGACAAATAAAGTATGTGGGGTTATGAACAAGGATACTTCTTTCATCCTTATGCCTAAAACTAGTTTTTAAAGTTGAATTTACATGAATTATATGATTTGCAAATAGGATTTATACCCAATTATTATTATTTGATGTTTATGAAGTTACAAGCAATTTGATGTTGAATTATATATCATTTTTCACATGTTCATACGTTAATCTTGGATTTTGCATATATTAAGAATTGAACTTCATTCTTGCTAAAGAATCATGAGATTTTTACTATTGAACATTAACCTTGTGATGTTTTGACATGAGTTAAAGTATGGGTTTTCAAGCCCTAGTTTTGAATATTAATATTTCAAGAACTTGTACTTTTAAGCACCCTATGATTAATATAGCTTTAGTCTTCTAAATAGTATTTCATCTTTTGATCCTCAGTTTAGAAATGGAATCCACAATATAGTTTTATTATAGTTTATAGAAAACAGATTAGTTTTGATTACAGTTTAGAATAGACAGATGCATAACTAGGTTTCATTGGAAACCATTATGCTAGTTTTAAAGTGGATTTCCTATATAATTAGCATATGGATTAAGGGGAGTAGTATTTAACACCTAGTTGGGTATGATTCCAAGGTCTCATGCCCCAGAATTACAATCCAACATAGGTACATATTTTCCCTATTTATATGGATGCAGATTGGGATCACATAACTTAGGTTATACTCCTTGGCAAGAGTATGACACCTCTTCCAAACGTGAGGTTTTCCCCCTAGGGGAATATGACGTTTGACATCATGATAACTCACATGGTGTATGTCGGTTAGAAGAACCTCCCTAAGCCTAAGTACAAAAATAGAATAACAGAATAACTTTTAGAAACTAAGGGGAAAGGCTCATAATTTTATTCAGATATTGTTTTACATAAGTCATTAGCCATGAGATTTCAGCTACTGGTTTACAGATACAAAGATGAGTCCTTTTATTCTTAGACTACATGGTTGCAAAATATACTTAACTTTAGTTTTACTTATTCCACTAGAAAAAAGAGTAAAGTACAGCTTTTAGAACTAAGTGTTATGGCTCACAAGATTTATATAGTATGCTTTAGTATTTATGATTTATGATTTTCAGCTTTCAGTTATTCAAGCCAATGTGAGTCATTTACACTTAGCATGCATCCTTTTATAAACTTATATAAACATTAAGATATTGTTTTTCTTATGCATTCACCCCCACATGCTCAGTAGATTCCAAAAGTACTGATTCACATATACGTCTATGTGTTCCATTATTTAATAATGTAGGTACCTATTTAGTTGTATTCCATATATCACAATGACACAGTTGCAGATTGAAAATAGCAGATGATGAGTTCTCCTACTTTGGGGACTTCAGTTAGATGTTATTTATGTAATTTATTTTACTACTCATATGTATTTATTAGTGGTAGTTGGAGTCGCATCCCAGCTACTTCATAGTTTGTCAGTAGAACTAATGTATTTGATTCTAGTTTTATTTTGTATAAGCAGAGTTGTAATCATTTTTATATAGCTTTGTATAGATTGGATTCAAAAAAGATTGATCTTTCGCTTATTTCATTCAGATTTATGTATTTTATTCACTTACTCATGATTTACGCTAGTACAAGGGTTATCTTGGGACTACGTATGGTCCTAAGAACAGTATGACAACTAGGGGTAGTCTCAGATCATTATAAAGAAATTCTCGAGTGATTGTAAGCAAAAAAAAGTGACCATATTCACAACATGATGTTTATTGCCAAGTTATTTTTGACCATTATGGTCACGGGGATCACCATCTATAATCAAGATGACTTACCTTATGTTGGTCAATGTTTTCTCTAATGATCGTTAGGTGGAGAGTGCAATCACGAGGTATTATTTACCTAAACAACATTAATTTTCCGTCTTCTTTATTTCCACCATTTTTGGACTTTAAGACCTTGGGAAACATGATTTTGAAAGGGGATTTTCCTCATAGGTGTTTTGGTAATCCAATAAACTTTATTTCAATCATTATTCATTAATTTAGTTTTTGAAACTTGGATTTTAAGATTGAAAGTTTGGCATTTTATCAGTTACAGTGAGAAAATAGTTTTAAATTATTTGAACCTTGATTTCAACTTATTTTTTGATGGATTTTCATATTTAGAATCCTTGGATTATGGGGATCTTGATTCTTAAATAAAATTCTAATTTTCGCCTTTTTAGGGGATTGATTTATGAACTATTTTTTGGACTTGGGATGAAAGTAGATAGTATGTGTATTTCTAGACTCATTTTGACATATATATTATATTTTTGATAGATTTGGTTCATTCTAAAGTCAAGCATAAAGATAAGATCCGTGTTGAAGGGACTAGGTTTGAGATTTGAATTTTTATGGTATGTTATGGCTTAACTTTTTGTAGACTAGGCTGGGTAGTTAACTATTAATGTAAATTATGCTATGGGTTTATAATTTTATTATTATATTTATATTTTGAGAAAGTTTATTATCATGCTAACCATGGGGGCCTATATGAGTATTATAATTAACTTGGCAAAGTATTGTTATTGTGATTCCCGTGTGAGCACTAAAGTGAGTTTTATAATTTCCTTGAGAGATTATTATTATTATTATTATAATTATTATTTATATTATTATAATTATTGTTATTATTATTATTATTATGCCCGTGTGGGGCTTAGTGTTGGTTTTATTTGAGCATTATTTTCTATTATCTTTATTGCGATGTTTGAGTGGAGGGATTGAATATATCTTATTGATGTATTACGTAACAATTAATTATTGTGGTTCAATGCAATAGCTTATGTCATGATTTATAAAGAGTTGAGGAGATTTTATCTCATTTGATACCATCATTGAATTGATAACTTATGCCATGATTTATTACAATTTGAAGAGATTTGAGCTCATTTGATAGAATCATTGAATTGATTTATTACCTGATATTATTCTTTTTATGAATATGCATCCTCATTCATTTATTTATATACATGAAATTGGTACCACAAATAAATATTGATATTAAAATAATATAAAATACTTTATAAAATCCTTGACTAAGGATTTTGCCGACAAGGTTGATTTAGATTGAAAATGAATGTGTTGAGAAGGACGAAGGGTTATGTCCTTTAAATATATGCTCAAGAGGTGTATGTGAGGTGTCATGCAATGGCTTACTACATTATCATCCCACTGCGTTGCATTACATCATTTACACTTCTATTCATATGTGTGTTATTATGTATTAGCCTTTCCTTAAATATTCATGTGTAGTTATTCTTATATCGATACTATACTTGTAGAATTATTAGGAGATACTCTTTGAGCTACCTTGGGAAATTTTTCTATTAGCAGGTGGAAGCATGATCATAGTATTCTTTACTTGTTTTAATTTCTTGTTTGTTTCATTAGCATATGATACCTAATGAGTACAAATAGACATTCCTCACAAATATTTTCTATATACGGATGAAAATCCAATTATAAGTGCATCTCATTAATCGTGAGATTATTTGTTAATAAAGCCTGATTCAGAGGACGCTCTTAGTTCGACGATTGATTCTAGACTTCATCTGTTCTATTAAGTCCTTACTTTATAGTCTAGAGATAGATTTATATAATTTCAAACTCTTTATTAATATTAGTTCTCTATCCTCTAGACATAAGATTTGAGGGATTAGAATTGTATTTTAATCAGTTTTTGTTATTATTGTTTATCTATATTATGGCTGAAATATCCTATGAAGTATCACATTAGATTTATTATTTGTTTTTTGCATTCTTTATCTCTTTGGGAGTTGGGCTTACCTACCCAGGGTTAGATTGGGGTAGGTTTCACTATGACATTAAATGTTAGATTTTGGTAAATTAGTTTTAGAGCTCTAGGTTCACCAGTCTTAATTTTAAAACTGCAAGATGTCTAATAATCTTGCGGATCGATACATTGATATCCATATATATCTTCGGGAGACTATGTGTATTTTTTTAGAAAAATTCTCAAATTTGATTTCATATTTTTTATATTATTCATCTCCTATATTCTATGCTTGTGTTCCATTATTTTTAATACAACTGGCGAGGACTAGATCTACAATTATGAAGGATTCTAAGCTAATGTTTGTTGTTGGACGCGCAATCTAAGGAAAAGTAGAGGTTGTGATAGAGATAGAGGTAGAGAATACACATTAGGAGCAGCTCCAGCTAGAGGATGAGCTTTAGCAACCTCTCTTAAGTATAAGATTATTCATATATAACGGTTTATTAGATAAAGGATAAATGAATAGCACACACCTCTTAAGGTTTTATGTTTACCCAGTGTTGAAAGATCTATTGGTTTATATTTTATGCTAATTGGATGGCATTTCCCATATTGGTTTTCTATCAGGTACACCATATGGTTCTCACACTATAGATGGTGTATAACTGGTAGGCGAGGGTACTACTTATGGTTTTTAGACTCCACTGCATAACAAATTATTGTTATGGCCTTATATTTTGAAACTTTTCCTGTTAGACTTTTTGTTCTTCCTATAACTCAAAGCCCTATTATGTCTCCTGATAAGTAGAAGTGATTTAAAATATTTATTATATTCTTTTAAGTTTAATAATACAAATGGTTTGGATGCATTTGAGTTTTTGATTGTTTATCAGGAGAGGTTACATAACCTTTTTTCTCTTGAGTCATCTGGAATTTCTTACACTACCTACCAGTTGACTGTTATGGCAATGAAATGGTGGATTTTTCTTGATATTATTTGATGAGCATATTCCCCTCCATTTTATTGGACCTTTTTTCCTATGACTTTTCCAAAGTTTTTTTGCCCTTTAGATTAAGGAACAAATGAAGAAATAAGTTTTATATTTTGGAATAGGGATCTATGACTATTTAAAACTATGAGGATAACTTTCTTAGATTGTTCATATATCCTATTACTAGTATTTCCATGTATTATGATAGGATCAAAAAATTTGTTAAGGGTTTGACTAGTTATTACCTGTAGGCAATGGTACAGTTATAAGTTTTTGTGGTTCTTTCAAAGTATAATGACTCATGGAAAATTATTCAGGGTATTTTCAATGGTATGCAGGGTGGTGGGGTTAAGTGGGTGTATTTATTGGGAAATTTTATTGTTGATGCATCCTGAGGTAGGGATTTGTCAGTTAGAGGTTCTCATGGTTGTCATAGCAGAATGGTTAAGGCAATAATGTTTAAATATTAGGGTTTCCGATTTAAGAACTGTTAGTGGTCAAATTTTAGGCCATTCTAACCATAGGTCTCATTCTAGTTCTTTAGGTTCTGGAGGGCAGTTTAGTTCTTCTAGCCCCTATCAAAGTGATTCATCTTGTAGAGAATGTTTATGTGTGATGAGACTGGTCACTTAGTAAGAGATTATCCTTTACTTGTGAATGGTTCTTTCCCGAATGGATCTGAACTTTAGCTTTGTCTGAACTAAATGTCCGTGGTTAAAGGTAGTTCTAGAGGTACTAGTAGTGGGGATCAAGAAGCTCGTGGTAAAGGATGACGATTCAATAAATCTTCTAGTAGATGTGGTTAGTGCTATATTTTTTCTGAGATAACTGAGATAGAGGTCTCTGATACAGTGATTATTAGGATCTCTTTCTTGTCTATTATTCTGCAATAATATCTCTTGACCCTGGTTCTATATTTTTTATCTATTTGCATATTTTTATAAAAGTGGTGGTGTTATTATGAGTCCCTCGCTATGTCTATTTGTTGGTCTACACCGGTAAGCAATTTATTAATGGTGGATCTAATTTACTGATCTTATGTTGTGACCTTTTAGAGGCATGAGACTTAAGTGGACTGTATTATACTTGATATGGTTGATTTTTATGTTCATATTTGGTGTAGACCGCTTGTCTCATTATCATGTAGTTTTGGATTGTTTTGCAAAGATCATGACATTAGCTACTCTATTGATTTTGAGGTTAGAATTGAAGGTTCAGACTACCTAAGTGTGTTATATCTTTTCAATGTGCTCGTCATATGGTAGGAAAAAGGTGTATTTTTTATTTGGCCAATGTTTGTGATACTAGTATTAGTTCACTACCCCCATTATATTCTATCCAAGTTATTAGGAAGTTCATGAACATGTTTTCTACAGACCTACCTAGTATACCTATACTATGATGTTGATTGTACCGTTTGTGTTTTGTTAGCCACTAAGCCCATTTATATTCCTTCTTATAGGATATGTTTGGTACAGTTAAAGGAAATGAAAAAGTAATTGCAAGAATTTTGGGTTAGGGTTTTATTGGACAGAGTGTGTCCCCTTAGGGTGCCCTTGTATTGTATATGAATAATAAAGATGGATCAATGTGTATTTGTATCAATTATCAACAGTTGGGGATTGTGGCTATTAAGGCCAAGTATCCTTTCCATCGCATTAATAATTTGTTGATCAGCTTTAGGGTGATTCAGTGTTTTCTAAGATCAAGCTGCGATCTATTCAATATAAGTTGCGGATTAAAGATTTGGATCAACCAAATACAAATTTTTGAAAGCGGATGGCCATTATGAGTTCTTGGTTATGTCTTTTTGGCTGATCAATGCCCTGACAAATTCTATGGAGTTGAAACAATTGGTATACCAGCCTTATCTTGATTCTTTTATGACTATTCATTAATGATATTGTAAGACCTTGCAAAATTCCTAAGCTTAATTCATTCCTTTAAGCTTGTCAAGGGGGTCCCAAACATAGAAAATTAGAGAAAAATATCTAGACTTAGTTTATTTTTGGCCTTTGAAAGTTGGAAATCTCATTTTTGTATTTGACGATTCAGGTCACAAGGACCGAGACTGTCCTAAACCCAGCCCTCAAATTTAGCATGGTCGTCCTTCATCCGAATTCGGTTGCCTGAAGCAACAGGGTGTAAATTCCAGCACTTTTAGTGGGCAATGCCTAAAAAGACTCTATGCTCTTCAGTCCTGATAGAATCAGGAAAATCCTCCTAATGCAGCCACTGGTATGTTACCGATCCCTCATTTATATGTTCACGTTTCTTCAGATTCAGGATCTTCTTTTTATTTTGTAACTCTTTACATAGTTGTCAACTTTAAGGTCAAACCAAATTTTAATAGGAATTTTCTCAGTGTCTACCAATTGGGTCAACCCTTCATAGCCCAACAGGTATACAAGGACTGTCCAATTATGATAGCTCAAAAAGTTATGTCTTCAGGTTTCAGTAGTAATACTAGTATGTGTGGAAAATCCATAAGGGAAGATAATTCCCGACCCATTCCTACCTTAGTGAAAAGTATTGTACGTCAACCATGATGATACTTATGCATCCTTTACGTTCTAGTCCCACGAATACAACTTATATCCATTTACTTTTCATAGAATAGTGTGTGTTTCAAGTTCTTAGTATGAGGAGTACCAGTTCTCCAAGTGTTACGAATCATGTCCCATGAGCACATAAATTCCAGGCTCAGGTCATGACTCATGTTCCACTACTAGTAATCAGACAAACTCAGATTATGTCGCGTATACTCTCAGTTTAGATCCATTAGTGAATTCATGGTATTGGTGCTCTATCCCTCAGGCCTTGGATACAATGCCAGTTCAGTAATCAATATTCGGTAAAGGACTCAAAAAGTCCTACTGGACCATGGATTTCAGTTATCAGTTACTTAGCCATCATAATTTGGTACTTCAGTACCAGTATAAACCTCGATTATTATAAACTCTCATTCAGTTTCAATTATAGTATTAGTTACTATTACAGCCTCAATTACCGTCTTAGCCACCATCTTAGTCCCAATCCTAGCCCAGTAATCAGTTCAGTAACTCAGTTTAGTTTCCGGATTTCCCGACCATAGTATATGGCCATCAGTTACTTATTTATTAGTATTTTAGTACCCCAGTTTACAGAATGTTTCCGAAATATATTACACTCCTGATCTTGCATTCTTAAGGTTATACGTTTTTCACTTACTCATGCATAGTTACCTCATGTTATCCCGTCAGTCATTACCTTCTACGCATTACACTCTATAGTTTCAGTCCAGTTGTACAGACTAAGTTCAGTTAAGTCTTGCAAACCCTGTATTTAGTTATCAGTCTTCAGTTAATTAGATAAGTAGTACATTTAAGTAGTCGTACTCAATACCCATGTGAATATTTTCAGTAGTCTCGAGTGATGTGTTGTACTAAGGTGGAGAGTATAGTTGAAAGAGTGCTAGAGAAATACTTAAGTTTTTAGTATGAGTTAGTTTTAGAAACCAGTAATTCAGTTTAGCAATCAAGGAAACAAGTTTGGATGGTGTAGTTTCCCTTTATTCCATCTAGTTGTACTATGCGAAATCCCACGAATTTGATCATTCTAAGATAGAACAGCAAGGTAGTTGCATGCTCAGACTAGTTCATGTATCAAATCATAGTTTCAAATCCCAGATATTCAATCACTATTCAGTTCGTAGGTGCCTTGTGCATCGCCATTATTTTCCTCAGTATATCAGCAAAATCAGTATTCTTTGAGGGACCTAGTGTCCGAAGGGGTATATACACTATAATCCCTTGAACTTTCATGTCATAAGCATGCCACTTTTTCTCCTCATAATGATATAGTTAGGAGTAAGTGGTACTTATAGGTTGAACCTCAAACTCCGACCTCAACCGCAAGCCACCTATTCAAGGTGTTCAGTTCAGATCATAATATTCTGTTTATATACCATATTTCAGGCTCAAATATGTTCCCATGTTCCTTTTCACGTGTGCCCAGTAATTGATCTCGGGTTCATTAATGTTTTCCATTTAAGGTAACAGTCTTCCATGAACTCACTCAGTTCTATGTTCAGATTCCATTACAAACTTGGTTTTCAATTTCTTGCTCAAATTTTCATTATAAACTTGGTATTAATTACCATTGCATATTCATTCATATGGTTATGTGTCAGTTCAGTTAGGTATTCATGCATCAGATATGTATGCTCTACTTGATAAATTCATTTTACAAGTAATCCTAGTCACGCATTCATTGAGTCAGTTATTCATGTATCTGATATGCATATTCTATATAATACATTCAACTTATCAGTTATGTCAGTCATGTACTCATATTTCAGTTGTTCATTTTTAGTATGTACTTCAGCTTATCATTTCTCCCATCTTTGTCAGTCCAATTCAAGAACAAATGTTCCCAAAGGGTAGATATTGCAAGACCCTGCAAAATTTGTAAGCTTAATTCAGTCCTTTAAGCTTGTCAAGGGGGTCCCAGACTTAGAAAATTCTAGCGAAATTTTAAGACATTGTATATTGTTGGACTTTGAAACTTGGCAATCTCCTTTTATGACCTTAATGTCCTATAATAGTATGTATTCTTGCTAATTCATGATCAGGGAGGTCAATAGGTGTTCCCAGACAAGTTTTAGATTTTTTGGACCTTGTTTAGACCATATTTGGTGTCTAAAATAGTAGACCAATGCGATCTTTGCGCGCCACGTCGCCTATCGCATTGGTTAACATTGTTGCAGGGACTACCAGTAAAAAAAAAACTGGGTTTGGCACGATCATGGTGCGATGCGTCGGTTATCACATCGGTGCCCACTTTTCAGTCATTAAATATTCGCATCTTTATGGGTAAAAGGGTCAATTTCCCACCCCTATATAATACTATAGCACAATATTCAGCTAGATTTTCATATAGTTATTTCTCTCAAATTCACTCAAGAGCACGTCTAGGGTTTTTAATTGAAGGTTCTAATCTAGGAGATTCCTCCATAAATCTTCAAGAAATTATCCACCTAGTTATTTAAAGTCTTCATCGAAGGATCCCTTACATCCTTGGTGTTTAGAAAACCATTTTTTTAAAGCTCAAATAATGATGATCATGTTGTGGATTGAAATTGTATCCATGTTGTTTATTTATATGGTTTCCATGATGGAATCTTTATGTATTCCTTAATATTATGTTAGCATGTGGATTGAATTTCATGAAATTGAGTTGATTAAAGTCGCCAAGATGTAATTGTTTAATGTTCATGCCCAAGTCTAAGTATATGCATCCCATGTGTTTGATAAAATGTCTAAGTGAGTAGAATTGTGTTTTATGATCCTTTGTTGATCTAAATGATGAACTTGGACTATAACTAGATGTTCTAAATGACTCCCATGCTAAATTTACGTCTTGTAGTTATTTGATAGAATGCTCATAAGACTAGAATTGTGAATTCATGATTTGTTTGAATGCATTCCTATGCATGCACAAGATTATGAATATCAAGTGCCTCATGAAATTCCCCAATGATTGTATTATTAATTGTGGCCTATGGTTATGTATTCAAAGAAGTGACATGTCTTGTTAGTTTCATGCTATCGAGTCTTGGGGATACTTGTACCTAAAAATTTAGTTTGGTGCCTAGATCCACCGCAAGTTTTCAATATACTCTCAGTCAAGCCATAATCCTTGTAATTCAGTCAATAAAATGACTTACGAAAACTCAGTATATTCAGTATCAGTCCAGTCCTTCACAGTACTCAGTAATCTCAGTAATCTCATTCAATTATCAGATCTCAGTAGTATTCCGTCAGTCAATAAAACTTAGTGAAATCAGTCCAGTTCAGTCATTAGCATGATTAGTCCAGGGATGAGGGCTCCCCTATCAGCCAGTATAGGTTGTGATCCTTAGAAGACATCCTTGCATTCCCGAACTACATAGACATCATAGGTTGAGATATACCCCTACGAGTATGGGGATTATACATTTTAGTTGAGTTTTCCTACAAGGAGGGATTGATAGAAAAGCTCCCTGTTAGAGAGGGTGAACTCACAGCATGTCTTTACCTATGGCACGGTACTGACATACTGACACATACACTTCTTCTTGGATATGGTATTTTAGGCCATATGTTCAGACGCTCAAGTTCTCGATTGCACTTAGCTGTTGATTCTGCCAGCAGTTAAAATAGTAGATTTGTAATTAGTGCTTGTTATTCGAGGATAGCATGATTATTTCATTTCTTCATTATTCCAGTTTTAGCAGATGGAGTTATTTGGGGACATGTCCCATTAACTACAGAGTTTTCAAACAGTTTAGTGGCTTTTAGACTGGTATGTTCAAATGGTTTATTTCAGTTTTTGTATTGATATACGGTATTTTCATATGTTATATTTTATCAGGTTTTTGAACCTTATGGCCTTCCATCCCTTTTATTCTACATTTATATAATACATTATGCAAATGCTCAGTTATAAATATTAGTCATGGGTTAGCTTATGGTCCTTCGGGATTGATAGCACCATGTAGAATTCTGAGTAAGACATTCGGGGCGTTACAGATATCTTAGGGTTTGAACGAATGAGGTTTACCAGTTGAGGTATTTATGGACTATATTTTAGATATTGAGGGATGCAAAGTTGTATTCTAAGTTTTCCATGTGTGAGTTTCGGTTGGATTGTTTTTCTTTCTTAGCTCATGTTGTGTCCAAGGGTTGTAATATAATCAATTTATCCAAGGTAGTTGTTGTTCGTGGTTGGTCTAGATATATTTTTCTTGTTTTTTTGGAGTTTTGTAAGGTTAGTGGGCTATTATTGATTCTTTGTATAAGGTTTCTCATCTATTATTGCTCTTTTAACTAGGTTAACTCAGAAGAAGATTGTTTCTAGGGGTTGGATGCTTGTGAGGAGATATTTTTAAAGCTCAAAGGCTCATACATTAAAATTGCATGATGAGCGCATGGGTTTTACCATATTTTGTGATGTTGTTATAGTTGGCTTGCGTGGTGTGTTAATATAGAAGAGTAAGGTAATTTCTTATATTTCTCGATAATGTAAGCCTCATATGAAAAACTACCCGAATCATCATTTATAGTTAGTTGCAGTTGTGTCTGTGTTTAAATTATGGTGGCACTACTTGTTGGTGTTTATCGCGAGAATTTCTATAATCATATAGTTCTGCAGCTTAGATTATCTAAAACCACAGATAACTTGGTGCTAAATACAATTCCCACACTATATATGTAATGACACTCTAGGTCATTTCATCGATTAGCATGCATTTTTAGTATTTTTATCCTTCCTACAGTGGATTCAAGTCATTTGTGACTTAACGGAACTATCAATTCGATTATCTGACAGTTAAATTGGATTTTAGGTTCATTTCGTTGTTTTCCAGCTTTGGTTGTTTAGGATTTTGACTCAGACATGAGCTCCTAATAAGTGACCTCAGATAAGATTTCATACAACACCATCACGTCCGAAACATTGATTTTTGGTTAGGGGACCCTTGGTTCGGATCTCGATGCTTCCTAATTTATTTTGGTCTATTGGGCGAATTATGTGAAAAAGGGAACTATAGATGTGGTCCCTACACTTTGTCGAAATGATATCAAATGAAATATTTGATGTTTCTATTAATTGTAAAGCATCGAATTTTGTATGGTAGCATAGTTTGTTCGCACGCATAGGTTAAAAATGAATCCTGAGAACCCGATCAAAGTCGGTTTAGACTTGGTAAAAATCTGGTGTATGGACGCTGATAGTTTTGATTTAGAGCATATTGGCAGTGGTGCCTTTTAGCGCCCAATGGATATTAAAGTGGTGCCTACCTTAGCTCTATTGGGGACTCTTTAGTGGTACCCGTGCTTTTCTGCCTTATGCTTTAGTGGTTGTCTCCGGCTATAGCTGTAAGTGCTTTAGCACCTAGGTGTCCTCTTTAGCATCAGATGTACCCTTTTATCCCCTTTTCCCATCAGATTTTTTACCATTCCTTCTACCATTTTCATACAAAGTTTAGAGCTCAAAAATGGGAAAAAGTGGGAATTGATTCAGATAAGTTAAGGTAAGCTAATCCTAAATCTTCTTTGTCATTTTTAATTAATTTTATTTTCAATTTTCATCCTAAGTCATGGTTAAATTCATTAAAATTAGGTTTTAGATTCCTAAATTTTTATGGTTGACTTGAGAACCAATTTATGGTCCCTTTATGCTCAACTTTTGAGCACACATTCCTTTTCATTTAAGGGACCTCATGACGAGTTTCATTTTTTGATTCCTTTGCAAGACATGCACTCATTATTGAGAAAAAATTTGACCTAACACTTAATATAACAATATGGTTGACGTTTTACTCCTAACATATTATAGATTATAATTTTGATAGTATGATGCTATTTTGGGATCATGTAGTAAAGACGGATGATTAGTCAATGATTCAAATGTTGTGATTTGGTGTCGGGGTTTGCTTCTATCCATTCTTCTTCTTGAGATAGTGTTTTTTATATATTGTGTGTTAGATAGAGATCATTGGATGTGACTGTGGGTAGAATACCCTGACTAAGCCAAAATTAGTAATTTGGGGGATAGAAGGATAATTAACCCTTAAGATGATATACTTATTATGTTCAATGATCTTATTACCTTAGGTTGCTAGCATGTTAGGTATAGTTGAGACTAATAAGCCTGTAGTACAATGTTTAGTACATTACTCAGTAGATTGTGATGATTTTTCCTTGATTATAAGTCTATGGTTATGTCGTATTTATATTATTGGGATTAAGGTCGGGTTTATGGTGTTGGTTGAATTTTTTGAAGTGTTTATCCTTGTAACAATAGTGGCGATAGTTTATAGAAAAAATGATTCTTATAATTGTATTGTTTTGATACTACTAATGGCTTGCTTAGCTTTGGTACATTCATGATCACATAGAAAGTAAATGGAACGATTCCAATTAGAAATATGGTTTCATTAGTATTTTTTCCATAAAGGGAACTGTCCCTACTTTTCACTTTTAAAACAGATTCATTCATAATAGGAATCGTACCATCTTAGTGAATAACTTATGTTCCCTTCAGATAAAAAATAATGTTTTTGACATTTGTCCGAGTTAGATTCTAGTTCACAGTTTTGCTAATACTATTTACCTCAGTTATGAGAGATTGTGACCTTTTTCACACTCTTACGATGAATTAATCCTGGAGTTTACCACAAGCAATGGATTTATGGACATACACAATTTTAGCCACGGTCCAATCCCATGCATTATATATATATGGTACTGGATAGAGTAAATTCATGATGATGATAGTTATTGGAAATCCTGGATCGGGACCAGGTCAGTGTATAGGGCACTCTCAAATCCTCAAAGGGCCCCTTTGTCTATGAGTCATTGTGTCAAAGAAGAGAGGTTGCCTCAGGTCTTTCTGTTATGAGTCATCAAGTTGGAGTTGGTATGTACACGAGGTTAAATTATGGTACTTAGATAGTTTATGGAATAATGGACTTACTTGGTGTTCATTCTGGTATGACCTTGCCTATCTCCACTATGCCCTATATCTTTAAACCTTATGGTGGATTACATATGCATAGGTATGAGTACTGCTTGTTGTATATTATTTGGTGTTTATATCTATCAACCTTATGGGTGTTTCAGAGGTATAGGTCTAGACTATTGTTTGGAAAGTTTTGATTGAACCATCTAAGCCTATGATGGTGATGGTTTATGAAAGACCCGACTAGTTATTGTTTGTCCGAACTAGATGTTTGCATTATATAGTTATTGTTATTGTGGTTAGTTCGTTAATGGTTGATTATTGGACAAGTATTAATTTTTAAGGTATGTTTCTTGTTCCTTTATCTTACATTATTTTATTTAGCATAATTATCCTATGGTTAGGTATTACGGTTTTTGACATTATGTTAGCACTAGTTCCAACACTTATTATGAGGCATTGAGACATGACCGAACTTACGAGTCATGATGAGACATACTAAATACCACCAATAGGTAAGCCGAGCCGTAAGCCATAGCTAAACATAGTGGGTTAAATTGTTGGAAAATACCTAACATAGGCGAAAATGAACAACACAACTTATAATAAGAACGGTATTTTAAAGAGATAAAGATTGTTAACATATATACCATCCCACGACCTTGTTGAGCCAGTGTAATAGCTTCTAGTAATATAAATGCAACCCATGTATCTAGAATAGTCAATACATTTGTCTCAAAAAAAAGATTGAATATAGAAAGATAGAAGGAAATGGGGGACTTGGACTCAAACAGCTCACCCTATCTCCTGATATCAACTCCAAATGAACACAATTCAACGACAACATCTAGTTCCCAAACCAACTCAAAAAATGTTTAGAAGTGTAGAATGAGTACCAAAATAATGGTTACTCAGTAGGCATCATCAACTGACTGAATTAAATCATTAAATTAGTAAGATAGAATGTCAGATAACATAAATAAGTCAAGGAAAAGTAATAAACCTGAATCCACTCCAGCACCGTTGTCCATACACAGGTAAATAAACTGAAATAAAACCATGACATAACTACAAAAATTGGCTCATATATACCAAATAGTATGAAAAGTATATAACTCATCACATACTCACAAACGCTTGGAGAGTACCCTTAAGGTTAGAGTATCCCAAAACTGTCATTTATCAACTCTCATAATCCTATTATAATTCACCCAAGCAATGCCCCACAACACTTATCAACTAATTAAGCATATAGCAAGTAATCCCCATATATAGGATAACCATCATTTATCAACTAATCAATATACATTGACTAACCATTATTGTGTGATGACGTATAATATCAATAGGATCCATTTAAATCATACCAAATTATATTTATTTCCACATTTTTGAGTTAACCAGATTAACCTAACACCCCAATGGCATTATACCATAAGAAGTATATCTACATAGAATAATATGCATATACAGGCACAAACTGATAAATATAATCAATAGCTGGACATGAATGGGTAAATATATCATCAATAGACGGATCTTAACCAGTAAATATATCATCATTAGATGGACTATAATCGGTAAGTATAACCAATAGAGTAACTTGAAAAAAGTAAATATATCTTCAACAGCCGTTCTTGAATTAGTAATTATAATAAATAGTCATACTTAAACTGGTAATTATAAATATATCAATGTAATCTATAGTATCATCAATAGCATAAGTAATAGAATAATCAATAGGAATCAACCCTCACATTAAACAACGTAGCCATCAAGGGTTAAAGTTTCTCAATATTACCTCAATAAGTATTTCCAAAAGTCTAATAAGCGTATAAAGGTTTAGACAAGCTAACACATATCTTATCCTAAGGCTGGTTAGGGCCCACTTTTAATCCCCGAAGTTCAATTTTAGGAAAATTTTACCTAACTAGGCTTAAGGTATGTAAATCCACTTTAAGATGTTACTCATGCCTTAGTTAGTCATACGATAGGAAATTTATCCCAATCATGAGAAAATAGGTAAATTCTTCTTAATTTATAGATTTTGATTAGTTTAAATGGTCCAAATAACTTAAATCAATTTAATTCATCACACCTATACCTAAACCCATCTCGAATCTAGCACAATATCATAAAATATTGTGAACTAGCTCAATCTAACAAGGGAGATAACCTAGCCTACCTCGATCACAATGAATATTTAACGATCTACTAAACAACTACTTTTACATTCTAAGAAGCTTCCTTAAGATGCCAACCAATCATAAACACATTCTACTTATAAATATGAGAATTACGATGCCCTAATTGCACCATTAAACTTTTGGTACATAAATCACATAAAATCCCTATGTGGCCCCTTATGAAAATAATGATTTTGAAACCAACCAAACATTCTTACATGATCAAGGATCCATTACCCAAAAAAATAGGTAACATCCAAGCTTAATTGGGGCAAAAATCATGCTCTCAAGATTTTTGTGTTTTGCCAAACAAATCAATAAAATTCACAAAGAAAAGGGTGAATTTTTATCTTAAATCAAAAGATCATCTCAAAACCAAGTATTTCTTAAGATTCCCAATAACCCACAAGTTTCTATCCCTGTTTCTCTCACTATTTGGAATTTATGATCTCCAGAAATAGGCAAAAAATAGCTGATTTTGTGACAGATGGGGTCTATTTACATCTATACAAGGTACTTAGGTCCTGTTATCGCAGCCCGAGACCTGCGATACCAATAATCTTTGATTAGTTGGACTAGTCGTGATCATACAAGGGCACTGCAATTGCACTAGTTACTTCTTCTATACGAGTTATGATCATGGCATCCTCTTCCATGATTTCACCATTTTTTCCTTCCAGGGGTACCACAATTGAGTCCTTGTTCTTGCTATAGCTATTCCACCCGATAACAGTTTAAACTTGGAAAATCTTCCATGTTTTCGCCAAGTCCTCCAAATTCATTTGGAATCCCATATACATAAGTGATCTATGTAACCATACAAAATTCAACGTTTTCGATTTAATGGAATTATAAGATTCTCCATCCAAGGTCATTCTGACCAAATGTGCGTTCCATGTAGATATTTCATTTTCTTATCTTTTTGACCAACAAGTCAAAATGAGCTCGAGTTCCTTGAGACCAAACCAAGAATCCACCTAGCCTAAAATTGATATTCCAAAGTTTATGGAGCTTTCAAAATTTGCATTCTAAGACGTTTGTCTTAATTTTTTGCCTGTGTCCATGTGGAACAAACAAAGACTTCGAAATAAGGAATTTGCTCTGAAAACAAAAACAACAGTCCAGTAACCATACTCTTAGCTCCAATAAGTCATAAATGACTTAGGTTAACTATTGAGAATAACTATAGAGAAGCTCTAACGGCAAAAAAAATGGAAATATGGAAAATAACCTGAATGGTCACAATAGTATCCTCTATTAAAGAAACTTTTATCTACGAATGTTAAGAACTAGGATAAACTTGAAGTCTCTAATAAGTGAGAATACTTGATCCACAGATAGATAGAGATCTCCTAAGTGGGTTCTTCCATAGTATAGTGCCTCCACTGAACCTTAACTATAGGAATCTCCCTTATGCGTAACTGCTAGACATTACTAGCAAAAATAAGCCCTAGCTCTTTTACAAAGGTCAAATGCTCATCCATCTTGACCGATTCCCATATAAACACATTTGATATATTAGTAATGTATAACCATAACACATACACATGGAAAACTTTGATGGATAACAGCAAAATCTTGAGGTAGATCTAATTCATAAGCCACGTCACCAACTGCGCGAAGATCTCAAAGAGTCTATTATACCCAAGGCTAATGTTTCCCTTTCTTTTGAACCTTATCACACCCTTTAAGAGTTATACATGAAGAACTACATGATTACCAAATTTAAATATCAAGGAGTGAATCTTATGGTCTGCATATGCATTTTTCCTACTCGGAGGTACTCTAAATCTATCCTTAATCACCCTGACTTTATCAAATGACTCTTGAAGCAAATCAGTACTACAGGGCCTAATTATCCTTAATAACCCTAATGTTATCAAATAAATCCTAAAGAAAATCAGTACGATGAGGCCTAACCTTATAAGTCTCATACCATCAAATCAAAGAATGACTTCTCCTACCATACAAAACATCAAAAGAAACAATCTTAAAACTCGAATTATAAGTATTATTATATGAAAACTATATCGAAGATAAATGGTGCTCCCACTAGCCTTATAAATCCATAACACAAGCTCAGAGCATACCCTCAAGAACTTGAATAGTCCACTCTGACTGACCATCTATCTTGAGATGGAAGATTTTACTAAGATCCATCTGAATAGGATGAAGTGTGCTAATGTAAAACCTCAAAAAAATTCTCACATAGAATAAGCCTTAGGGCGTGTCAAGTGAGGCGTGATTCTGTCCCTAAAAGATTGAGAAGTGACTTCCTAAGTTAGTATCATGTTAACCATATAGAATTTTCATAATTTCAACTTTTTATCATATGGGAAATTTGATAAGCTTTTCATCAATATAAAATTTGTCAAAATCCGAAACCTGAGTAAGAAGTCATGGCTAATTTAAGTCCTAGTCATAAAACAACATCATTTTAGTGCTTGGTGCATCACGGAGAGGGTCTATTTGAAAATTGTCAAATTCTAATGGAACTCCACAATACTGGTGCATCGTGGAGGACCCCAATTACTCAAAAGTAAATTTCTAGTGGCCTAGCACGATTGTGACACATTGTGCTGATGTTCCAGGTCCCAACCAGTGTGACAATGCAATGGCTCCATTTCGCGGTGGCTCCCAGATTCCCATTTGTCATTTTCTAGTGAGCCACCGTATTAGTGGTGCATCACGTGGCCCATGAAATTGTGTTCCTAGTTTAATTTTTCTAGCTTTATACAGATGTTAAAAATGGCATTTTGGACTATTTCCAAGCCTCTTAAACCATGCAAACATCAAATTAAAGCCATTTACAAGCATTCTATGAAGTCTCTCTCAAGTTTTCTCTAAACATAAACCCTAAGTATCCAAAACTTCTTCAAAGAATCTCAAGAATCCACCATAGATTTTCTAAATTGAGTCAAGATTCAAGTTCCCAAGTATAGGTCTTCTAGAACCCTCACTCAAGAGTAAAGATAGAGTTCCAAAAGTGAGAATTCACCCAAAGCTTCTAATTCAAGATATGTGTGGTTTTGAACAAGGGTACTCCTTTAATCCTTGTGCCCAAAGGCTTATTTAAACTACAATTCTCTGCAATTTATGAGATTTAACATGAAATTGAATTGGGATTTTTCACCCATTATTAATGGTTGCAAACTTTTGATGTTTTCCTTTAAATAGAGTCTAATGGCATGATTTTTTACATGTTTTCTTGAGAAATTGCAGTTGGGTCTATACCCCATGATTTTAATCGTTGAGAAGTTAATACCTGAAATGTTTGAAATATTGAACTATATGAGTATGTTGAGAGATTGAGATAAATTGCTGAAATTTCCAGAGTTCTACATGAGTTATGAATCTATATGCTATCTATCATGCTTTTGATCAGTTCTAACTTGACATTGAATTATGGGTTATTAAGCCCTACTTGAAGCTTTAGATTTTATGAATATTATGCAATAAGCACCCATGATTTGAGTATTCTAAGATTATTGAGAAATGTTTTGACCTAATGCTCATTGAGTTTTGAAAGCCACTCTACTACATGAGATTACAGATTTGATTATTGGGTTCTTATCGAACCATGAGATTATTCTGATGTAAATTTTCATGAGATGAGCAAGATAAACTAAAGGGAGTAGTATTTAGCATCTCGAGTTGGGTAAGTTACTGTCACGACCCAAACTGGGGCCTTGGACGTGATGAGCATCCCGAACCATGAGGCCCGAAATACCCCTCTCTGCCTTGTAATCATGCACACAATACATATGATAAAAGAAATGTGAAAGATACACCATATAATGGAAACATGGTCAAGAATTATGCGAAAGTAATAATGCGAAATAATGTCCCACAATATCAACACAACATCTCTATAACGTCTGTGAAATCTCTACTACATCAATAAAACAAATGCCTATCTGAAAACTTGAACAAGGCCCCCACTAGACCCAAAACCAATAAATAATAAATTAAACTACAGACATCAGGCCTTCCAAAATATAGAAAGCTAACCACTTAATTCTGTGATCTGTCAAAAGGAATCTACTAGTTGTCTGGACCCCAAGACTGTGCCTCCGAACTTGGGAGGGAAGGGGGTCAATACAAAAGTACTGGTGCACAGAGAAATCAAAACAGTAATATAATATTTTTACACAATATAGGTGAGAGCCATTATAAAGTAGTTTCATATCAAATTATTTGATAACACATGGGCATAATGTAATAGTTTTTAATACCAATGTAATGCGATTGGTCTAGGTGGAATACCCTACACTTGTAATTGCACAGGTATGTGGAATCCGCCTCTATTGCTCGGCGGCCAAGCCACCAATCTAAGTAGCCGCCAGGATTAGGAGCCGATATACCCCCCATGTGAGTACACCACAGGGAATCCCCCCCCCCCCATGTGAGATGTTCAAATTATTTCATTATCCTCCCATGTAGGATACAATATCATATGACCCACATCAGTAACTACGGTTTCCAGCGATGAGCCCTTTCACTCAAACGCCTTCGTCGGGCATCCACCTTTCTCATGAAAATCAATGCATTCAAACTTTGTTCAAATCAATCACATGTCATACTCTTTAGGGTATCGTCATACCCAACTCGTAGGCCATCAGTATTATATCATTCTCTTCAGTCAAGTATCATATGCAACATATTTCAACATGAACAAAACAACCCTCTCTTTGAAAGTCAAAAACCATATCCAAATCATGACATTTTAAAGACATTTCATGACATGCATTTCAAGATGATTTCAAATGATTCATATCATGTAAAAATTTAAAACAATATCATATCAAGAGAGGGGTTCCGTGTAAATCATGCTCTCAATTTATCATCATTATGAAACATATGCATATCCATATATGATATATCAAATCACATTGGAATTAGGCCTAACGACCAAATCAATATCATAAAATGTGTAAAACATAATCATATTTGTAATTTCAAAACCCCCATTTTGAAAACATGAATTTTTAAAGCTCATAAAATTTTTGAGATAACTCCACGTACCTCTATGTAAAAAGATTATAGGTGCTTCTTAAAGCCGACGTTCTGGGGATTCCAAATATGCAATTAGTATCTCATACCACCGGTTGAATCTTGACCTTCTTGGGTTTATTTATTTGGATACCCTAAGGAGAATGCTTGAGCACTTTTGATGAATGAAGGTGTATTTTAGGGTCTTTGGAACTGAATTTCATGTTTAGGACTAAGTAAGGGTGGAAAAGGACCATTTTGCCCCCAAAACAGAGTGTTTAAGTCACTTGAAACCTTTACATAGGCGCCGCCTATGCCATCACATATGTTTACATAGGCACCGCCTAGGCTATCGCCTATGTTTACATAGGCACCGCCTATGCTATCGCCTATGCTTTTCAGTGGCCATGTGCGATTGGTTAGGCGATACATATTACTTTGAAAGGCCATAACTTCTTGCTCAGGTGCCGGATTTTAGCAAAATTGGTATCGTTGGAAAGCTAAATCGGAAAATTATCATTTTACACATAGTAGTCTTTCTAATTCGACATATACAAAGAGTAATGGTAAATAGAAGTTGACATAAATTATAATTTCCACTTAAGCATAATCGGTCGAAGTAGTTTTCAACTCGTCCTTGAGTCAAATGACCCCTATGGTGTAAATTCAAGTTTTAATAGATTCACATGCTACAAAAATAATTAACATGCCATATTGGCATAGGATTTATTGCTTTAGGATTTATCAACACATCGGAGTCATGGTCTATATTGTATCCCAAAATATGGGGCATTACATTATCCCCCTCTTAGGATCATTCATCCTTTAATGATGATGCGGGACATAAACAGACACGATTTCAAGCATAATAGAGTACTAAGAAAGATAAGATAGGAATAGTACCTTCAGTCACCTCCTCCATCGAAGCAAACACATTGGGATATCTAATTCTCATGTCATCTCCCAAGTTGCTTCTTTGACTTTCTGATTCATCCCCAGTACCTTTACTGAGGTTATCTCTTTGCTCATCAGCTTTTGAACTTGGCGATCAAAAATTTCAATAGGCTTTTCTTCGTAAGATAAGGAATCTGTTGATTTTACACCCTATACTAGCAATACCAAAGAATGAACTCCAATACTTTTCTTCAACATGGATACATGGAATACCGGATGAGCGGAACCCAAACTTGTAGGCAATTCTAGCTCATAAGCAACTGCACCAATCTTTCTCAGAATCTAATATGGCTCTATATAGCGAGGGCTCAATTTACCCTTTTTTCCAAGCCACATAACTTATTTCATAAGAGAAACCTTGAGAAATACCCAATCATCAACTTCAAACTCTAGTTCTCTTCTCTGAACATCGGCATAGGACTTCTGATGACTCTAAGTAGTATTGAGTCATTCTTTAATGATCTTCACTTTCTCCATCGCCTGATGAACAAGATCAAGCCCATATAACTGGGTCTCACCCAGTTCATACCATCCTATCTGAGAGCTATATCTCCTCTTATACAAAGCCTCAAAAGGAGCCATCTTGATGCTGGCATGGTAACTATTATTGTAAACAAATTCAACCAGTGGCAGGTGATTGAACCAACTACCTTTGAAATCAATAACTTATGCCCTCAACATATCCTCGAGGGTATGAATAGTATCCTCAGCTTGCCCATCCGTATGAGGGTGGAAAGCTATGCTTAAATTCACTTAGGTATGTAAACCCTTCTGAAAAGATCTCCAGAACTGAGATGAAAACTAACTACCTCTATCGGATATAATGGACACTGGTGCCCCATGCAATCAAACTATCTCCTCAATGTAAATCTTATCATAAGCTTCTCCCGAATAATTAGTCCTCACAGGTAAAAAGTGGGCTGACTTAGTCAACCAATCTACAATCACCCAAATAGAATCATACTGGTTTTAGGATCTTGGAAGTCCTATAATAAAGTCCATGATTATCATCTCCCACTTCCATAAAGGCAAGGCTATCTCTTAGGAAATACCACCAGGCCTCATGTGTTCTACCTTCACTTGTTCACAGTTCAAACACTTGGACACAAAATCAGCTACATCACATTTCATGTTATTCCACCAATACAAGGTTTTAAGATCATGGTACATCTTAGTAGAGACTGGGTAAATGACATACCTCTAAGTGTGAGCTTCATCAAGGATCCTTTTCCACAGAACATCAATATTCGAAACCCACAAGCTAACCTGATATCTCAAAATACCATCACCACCAATTTCAAATGACATTACTTTCTGTTGACCCACATCTTTCTTTATTTGAATTAAGATGGGATCTCCAACTTGTTTTTCTTTAACTTCAGCCCAAAGGGATGACTTAGCTAACTCATGAAAAATCAGCCCGCCATCTTCGAAATCAAAGAGTCACACACCCAGATTCACGAGGTAGTGAATATCCTTCACCATTTCTTGTTTCCCTCTTTCAACATAAGAAAGGCTACCCATAGACAACCTGCTGAGGGCGTCGGCTAAAAAATTAGCCTTGACTGGATGGTAATGTAAACTCATATCATAGTCTTTCATAAGGTCCATCCAATCCCTCTGCCTGAGATTCAATTCTTTTTGTGAGAAAACATACTGCAAACTCTTATGGTCAGTATAAATATCAACATGCACTCCATAGAGATAGTGCATCCAGATTCTAAGTGAAAACTCCATGGCTGCTAACTCTAAGTCATGAGTAGGGTAATTACGCTCGTTCACCTTTAACTTCCTAGAGGCATAAGCTACTACCTTGCCATGCTGCATCAACACACAACTAAATCCCACACGCGATGCATCACAGTACACCACAAAGCAATCTACGCCCTCGGGGAGGGTCAAAACATGAGTAGTGGTTAGTTTGTCTTTCAACTTCTCAAAACTATTCTAACATAGATCAGACCACACAAACTTCACCTTTTTCTGCGTCAATTTAGTGAGTGGAGCAATTATGGAGGTGAACTCTATATGAACCTTTTGTAATACCCTGTTAAACCCAAAAAACTCTGAATATCGGTTGGAGTCGTGGGTCTAGGCCATTTTCTCACTACTTTAACTTTCTGGGGATCCACTCTTATCCCATCATTAGACACAATATGGCCTAAGAAGGCAATAACATCTAACTAGAATTCACACTTAGAAAATTCGAAGGTGATTGGTGTGATCCTCTATACTCTTAGAATAGATCAGAATACCATCAATAAATAAAATGATGAACAAGTTAAGAAACTGATGGAATATTCTATTCATAAGATCCATTAAGGGTTCAGGGGCATTAGTCAATTCGAAGGACATGACTAAGAACTCATAGTGACCATATCGGGTTCAAAAGGCTGTCTTGGGAATGTCTGAGACCCTAACTGTCAACTGATGATAACCCGAATGAAGATCTATTTTTGAAAAACACTTAGCACATAAGAAGGGAACAATCTTTCTTTCACACGAAAAGTATAGGTGCACCCCAAGGGGACACACTAGGGAAAATAAAACCCTTATCTAGAAGGTCTGCTAGCTGCTCTTTTAACTCTTTCAGTTCCGCGGGAGCCATTTTATATGGCGGAATAGAAATAGGATGAGTATCTGGCAACACATCAATGCCAAAATCTATTTCCCTATCAGGTGGTATCCCCGGGAGATCTTCAAGAAAGACTTCTGGAAACTCATTCACTACAGGGACTGACTGAAAAGGTAGATTTTCAACTCTTGAATATTTTACTCGAATTAGATGGTACATACAACTTTTGGAGGTAAGCTTTCGGGCTCTAAGATAAGGGATAAAGTGACCTCTAGGTTCCACAGAACTCCATGCCCATACAATTGGTGTCTCATTCAGAAAATAAATAGTGACCTTTTTGGTTCTACAATCAAATATGGCATAACATAAATGGAGCCAGTCCATCCCACGGATGGCATAAAAATCTACTATATCAAGTTCTATAAGGTCGGCCATAATATCCCTACTAAGAATAGACACAATACAATTTCTATAAACCCTTCTAGCAACAATAGAATCACCTACAGGAGTGAACATAGTGAAGGGTTCTTTAATGACTTCATGCTCAAACCCAAAACCAACAGCCACATAGGGGTCACATAAGATAAAGTAGACCCGAGATAAAGCAATACATAAACATAACAAAAAAAAATTTGTAACATATTGGTGAAAACATCTGGTGAAGCTTCCACCTCCTGGCGCTTGGTCAGAGAATACAACCAGTTGTGACCGCGCCCGGTAGCTGAAGGGGCACCCTTAGGAGGAAGAGCCGTGGGGGCAGCTTAGGGCCTAGTCCCCTATATATTTCCTCCAACATATGGGCAATCTCTCTAAAAATGTCCCATCTTGCCACAAGTATAATAATTTTTCCCCTCAAAAAAACACTTCCCTAGGTGATTCCTTCCACAAATCTCACACCGTAGATAAGTACGACGTTGTTGGGCCACACTCTCCTATGACTGAGTATCTGGGGCTCTCAATCCTTAATGATTCTGGAAACTCTGGATCGTCTGTTTGCTGGTGGTCTGGGCACTGGGGCGCTGGCAGCAGACTGTACAGTACTCAATGACTTCTTCTTTTGCCATCTATTTCCCTAGTTTTTGCTCTATGGTTGGCTGTGATTCTGATCCACAGTTCTGGCTCTCTTTTCTTGCCTGTCTTTCTCTCTTGTTTCGGAAATTTTGTTTTTCTTCTCTTCTATCTGCTGTATATGAACGGTCAGCCGAGCAAGGTCTAGCTCCTTATTCAACATTGCCCCCTGGCACTCAAGCACCAGGTTGTTAGAAAGGCCAGATGTAAATTTCCTCATCCGGACTCTCATATTACTAGTTAACTCTAGGGAATAGCGGGCAAGTTTATTAAACTTCAAAGTGTACTCCTGGACACTATTACTGCCCTGCTTCAGATTTATAAACTCTTTCGCTTTCTCCTCCCTCAACTCCAGAGAAAAGAATAGATCAAGGAAAGCTTCCACAAATTCGCCCCAAACTGTGCGCTCAACACTCTCACCTTTGCATCCTCCAAGTTAGCATACCACTAATTCGCAATATCTTTGAGCTGATAAGTTTCTAGTTCTACCGCTTCAACCACATCCACATGCATTACCTTAAAGATCTTTTCCATCTTATCCATGAACTGTTGTGGATGTTCCTCTAACTTGGTGCTAGTGAACTTAGGTGGGTTCATCTTCTTGAAATGTCCGACCCTAGTAGCCTCATAAGCAACTGATGCAGACTCAACATCTTTTGATCATTGAGCCTTGTTAGCTACCAACTGTGTCAGCACATGAATAGATCGTCTGAATTCGAAATTTGAAATGTCTCCCTGAGCAGTTGGGGGATGGTTGACACAAATTTGCGGAGCCCGAGGTAGAATATTCAGGACAGGAGGGACTCCTGGAGTATGGAAAAGTTCTGGAGTATGAGCTCTATTACGGGTCTGCATCCCATAGGTGAGACAAACCTCATCTGCCTGAGCATTCTGATCGATGTTATGACATGGAGGAATAACTGTGTTTCTAAAATACAAGAAATCATTGTTTAGGGGATAGTTCAAACTCTGAAGCACGAACTAAATCACAAAGAAGGGAAACATTTCTTAAACTCCTAGCAGCCTCCTGCTTATAAGTGTGGCGAGCTACACACCCATAAATAGGATTCTACCCGACGTGATTTTATAGACACCCTGGGTCTATGAACCGTTCTTTGATACCAAGTTTGTCATGACCCAAACTGGTACCCTGGCCGTGACACGTATCCTAAACCATGAGGCCCAAACCACCCCTATCTGTCTAGTAATACTGCGCACAAATCATATGATAAAACAAATGCGGAAGATACATAATATAATAGAAACATGGTCAAGAATCATGCAAAAGTAATAATAGGTAATAATGTCCCACAATTTCAACACAACATCTCTATAACGTCTGTGAAATCTCTACTACATGACTAAGACAAATTCCTATCTAAAAACTGGGACAAAGCCCCCAGTAGACCCAAAAAAAATAAATGATAAATTAAACTGTAGACATCAGGCCTTCCGAAATATAAAAGGATCACCACTTGATTCTGTGATCTGTTGGAAGGAATCTACTGGTGTCTGGACCCCTAAACTGTACCTCCAAACCTGAGAGGGGAGGGGGTCAATACAAAAGTACTTGTACGCAGAGAAATCAAAATAAAAATATAATATTTTTACACAATAGAGGTGACAGCCATTATAATGCAGTTTCATTTCAAATTATTTGAAAACACATGGGCATAATGTAATAGTTTTCAAGAACAATGTAATCCGATTGAGCTAAGTGGAATACCCTAGAATTGTAATTCTATGGCTATATGGAATCCGCCTATGGTGCTCAGCAGCCAAGCCTCCAATCCAAGTAGCCGCCAGGATTTGGAGCCTGTATACCTCCATGTCAGTACACCGTAGGGAATCCCCCCATGTGAGATGTTCCAATTATTTTATTATCCTCCCATGTATGATACAATATCATATGACCCGCATCGACAACTACAGTTTCCAGCGATGAGCCCTTTCCCTCAAATGCCTTCTTCAGGCATCCGCCTTTCTCATGAAAATAAATGCATTCAAACTTTGTTAAAATCAATCACATGTCATACTCTGTAGGTTATCATCATACCCGACTTACAAGTCATCAGTATCATATCATTCTCTTCTTTCAATTATCATATGCAACATATTTCAACATTATCAAAACAACCCTCTCTTTGAAAGTCAAAAACCATATCCAAATCATGACATTTTCAAGACAAATCATGACATGCATTTCAAGATGATTTAAAACAATTCATATCATGTGAAAACTTAAAACAATATCATATCAAGAGAGGGGTTCCGTGTAAATCATGCTCTCAATTTATCATTATTATGAAACCCATGCATATCCATATATAATATATCAAATCACATTGGAATTAGGCCTAAAGACAAAATCAATAAAATAAAACATTTAAAACATAATCATATTCATAATTTTAAAACCCCCATTTTGAAAACAAGAATTTTTAACGCCCATGAGATTTTTGAGATAACCCCACGTACCTTTATATGCAAAGACTATAGGTGCTTCTTGAAGCCTACGTTCTCAGGATTCCAAATATGCAATTAGTTTCTTAAACCCCCGATTGAATCTTGAGTTTCTTGGGTTTTTTTATTTTGAAACCCCAAGGAGAATGAAGGTGTATTTTGGGGTCTTTGGAACTGACTTTTGTGTTTAGGGCTAAGTGAGGGTGGAAAAGTACCATTTTTCCCCAAAAATGGAGTTTTAAGTCACTTGAAACCTTTACATAGGAGCTGCCTATTCCATCACCTATGCTTACATAGGCACCGCCTAGGCTATCGCCTATGCTTTCCTGTGGCCATGTACGATTGGTTACGCAATGCATATTACTTTGAAAGGCCGTAACTTCTTGCTTAGGTGATGGATTTTAGTAAAATTGGTATCGTTGGAAAGCTAACTCAAAAACCTATCATTTTACACATAGTAAACTTTTTAATTCGACATATACAAAAAGTCATGGTCAATAGAAGTTGACACAAATTATAATATCCACTTAAGCTTAATCGATCGAAGTAGTTTTCAACTCGTCCTTGCGTCAAATGACCCCTATGTTCTAAATTCATGCTTGAATGGATTCACATGCTACATAAATAATTAACATGTCGTATTAGCATAGGATTTATATCTTTGGGATTTATCGACAAATCAAAATCATGGTCTATATTGTAGCCCGAAATGTGGGGTGTTATAGTTACCAGGGTTTCTTACCCCAGAACTATGTGTTTCCATAGGTCGGGCTTAAGACCAAAAAGATTATTGGTCTCGAGGATGACATAAGTGATCACTGAATTGAGGTTATACTTCTAGGCTAGAGTATGAAGCCTGTCCCTAATGTAAGATCTCTTGCTTAGGAGGATAAAACATCGGACTCCATATATCTCACATAGTTTATGTTAGTTAAGAGAATATCCCTTAAAACTAAACCTTTAAGATAAGGTACTTTCCTTTAAAACAAAAATACTTTCCCTTGATATGAGTATTTTTCGCTAAAGCTTGAAATGATGTATTTTCCTAACATTAATGAAATGCCTTCAAGTATGTTCCAATGTTATATAATTGTGAATTACAAGTATTTGAGTTCAAAAGAGTTATGAGTTCTTGAGCATTAAAGAAGTTTTACTCTCCTTGAGACGTATGCATGAGTTTAAAGTATTGCTTACCATTTCCTTTAGCCTTGGGCAATGAGAATAAGAGAAGAGTACAAATTTCAAAGCTAAAATTATAATGACTCACGAGATTGTGTTACATGTTCCATTTTACATGATTCATGAGCTTTACATTTTATACTTATTCAAGCTATGTGAGTCATTACTTATTACATGCATAATTTGATTAAAGAGAATTCATGTTGTTTTATATAAATGCATGTACCCCAAAATACTCAGTACATTCTCAAGTGTTGATCCACATATATGTCTATGTGCTACATTGTCTAATAATGTAGGTTTAGGTGTTCAGTCCCAACCTCATTACTAATTTTTGAGTACCTCTATCTACATTTCTATAGTGGTAAGTCCTCATGGTTTGAGGACCTATATTCAAAAAAATTCCATATTTTGAGAGACTATGTAATTATTTCCAATTTATTTTGGGTCAGTTGGGGACCGTCCCAATGGCTCACTAGTTCATGGATTAGTAAAGGCTTTGTCAGAATAGTTATTAGATTGTGGTTGTGTTAAAGTTTCCGGTATTGCTTGGTCGTTTGGACCAAGCAGTTTCTCCGTATTCCCTTTCATTTAATATTACTATGCAAGTGTTTGAATTATTTTATCTTAAAATGAGTGTAGTTAGTAGAAATAGGTTCAAAGGGTTAGCTTAGGGCTACTTGTAGCCTTAAGCACCGTATGATGACTCGGGAGGTAATTCTGGGTCGTTACATCTAACTTGGTCAAATGATCTACAATGACCCAAACACCATCAACTCCATGGGATGTATGAGGTAATCTGCTAAGATATTCTATGGTAATTTGCTCTCATTTCCATACATGAATGGGTAATATGTTATTAAATCCACTAGGTCACTAATGCTCAGCCTTTACCTATAGAGAACATAGGCAATGAGCTATAAAGTTTTCCCCTTCTCTCTTAATACTACTAGACCAATAACGTTGTCTCGAATATCTATACATCTTGGTTATGCTGGGATGAATGGAATATTGTTAGTTGTGGGCCTCATGACAAATAAATTCAATCAAGTGTTCGATACTCAAAAAACAAATGTGTCCATCAAATCTCAAAACACCTTTAAAATTTATGATGTTCCACTTTGACCCACCAGTCAACACCAGATCATGAAGAAAGTAAAGCTTACTATCCTCAATATAATGATCTAAAATTTGCTAAAATAGTGAGGACCTCACCTCCACACTATCAAAAATCCTCCTAGGATTTGAAATATCAAGGCCAACTATAAAGTTTGCTAAGGACTGGATGTCCCATTCTAACGTCCTTTGAGAAACTAAAATACAAGCTAAACTATTCATACCAACATCCTTCTGGATCAAGGTATCTGCTATGACAAATGCCTTAATCAGATGATATATGATAGAAATATCATAATCCTTATAAACTCCATCAATCTATAATGTCTAGTATTAAGCTCTGCCTTTGTCCTAAGATGCTAAAGACTGTAATGATTAGTGAAAATCCCACAATGCTCTGCATAATGAAAATGCCTCTAAATATTAAGCACAAAAACTACTGCTGCCAACTCCAAATCATTAGTGGGATACTTAAGAAATAACATGACCCTGCTACATCAAAATAGAACATAGATTGACACAACAAGAATTACTAAACATGGTGTACTTTCATCAATCATACTATGTTATTGAATTTTATTCGTTAACTTGCATATCATAGTTGTTGATTTGTAGGGTTAATCAAATGATCATGATCTTCCGACCTCGAATCATTTACGTAAGTTGAACCTTACAACTACATCATTGAGCAGGGATGTAATAATCCACTTAAGTTCTTTAAGCTATCATCCTACGTGTGAATCAAGTAAGGTGTCTAAGTACATCCTTGTCCTAGGCACTAATTTGAATTCCTTATTTCATAAAAGAATACAAACTGTACTTTATTCACCTCCATGTTCTATCCCCTATTTCCTCTCACCAGATCAAAAGGTAGACAATTGATATATTTTTCGGTGGATCAATCCATCAAATATTTAAATCAAAAAGGAACACACCACAAATAATAATAATCAAAGCTAAAAACACTTTATTCAAAAAAAATAGTATCCATGTTCATGTCTTTAACCCTAGAAAGAGGTATCTAGCTACTCATTGTTAGAGTAGTAATCACAACGTTGTACTTAACAACTAAGAACATGAATGAACTAAATTAAATTAATAAAAACCTAAAGGTTGAAGTTATATAATCCCCTTAATCCTCCAAGATGATGAAATATGTGTAAAAAAGGTGTACATTGTTGTATTTATAGCACAAGGTAAGCCAAAGCCGTGTAGGAGTTGGAACCGAATAAGAATTGAGCAATGTATTGAAGGGGGCACCACCCTAGTTAGAGCACCGCTATAGTCAAGGCTCCGGCTGATCTAGATCCATGCTCTATCAATGTCCACCTGCTCTAGAGTCCCACTCAAGCCAGGGCACCGCGGGCTTATCTACGTGGTCCCTTTGGAAATTGTTTCTTAAATTTTTGCTAAGTGTTGAGTGTCTCCTTCCATCTATTTGATTGTGGTGTTGTTTCCCTTTAATTTATAGATTATTCAACATCAAAATATCATCATATTAAGATCACCAGGGTTCCTACATAATCATACACCATGAATTAGATAAATTCACAAAACAATATCCATAAAGGTGAATCAAAACAAGAACTAAGTCTTGGATAATTAACATTGAACTTTGCCTTTATGTTTCGACTCTTAATTTAATAAAATTCAACCTTGCACATTCCCAGAAAGTTATTACACTCATAATTACACATTAAAATCATTTTGAATGTATTAAATTTAATAGAATCCAACGGGATCAACTAGATAAGCACCTAGCTTAAGCTAGTAACGCTAGTTTCTATGATTGAACTCTAAATGACTTAATTTAAGTACAAACTTGTTTGGAATTCACTTCAAACATTGTAATAACATACTTTTATACTTAAATGAATATTTATATCATTATCAACCCATGTATCATACGAATCATCCTCAAAACAATACTAAAAAGACTAGAATAGTGACTCTAGAATGCATAAATACACCCAACATCACAAATCGTTTCTCACATTTCCCTCCCTTTTTCATTATCATTTACAAGACAATCCAAAGACACCATTTTATTCCTTCATTTATTTGGGTTTTTTAGAAGAAACTTTCTAATTTTAAGCACTTCTTAGCCCTCTGATTTGCCTCTTTTCTCTTCACATTCTATGGGCTAGGCTATACAACTTTACCATTAAGTATGTCTCTTGTCTCTTAAGAACATGATCTGACAACCTTACATACAACTTTCCTGTCGAATCTTAGAACATCACATTAATCCCCTAAAATATGAAGTTTGAGCCACCCTTACATTATTTTCCCAACTACGGAAACTCCCCAAACATAGGCTTTCGCCTTCATTTTATTACTTTGAATCTTTCAATGAATCAAACAAGGTTAAGTTCAAAAAGGAAGATTTTAAAAGTGGTTATGTATTTTAGCAATATTATCATTAAAAAATAGAACAAAAATGGGAAAAAATGCTCAAAGGGGGTAACTAGGGAATGATGTTAAGGTGTGAATTATGCTATGTTATGGGTCAAAAATGGCCTCAGGTCATTCTCCAAAAAATCTTGTCTAGAATTTTTATTTGAACACACTCTAGGAAAGTTCTAGACTACACATATTTACAAGAATTGTTCAAAAATCTCACCACACATTGCATCGTATTCATATAGCAAAAAGTTAATCTCCCAACCAATTTGAGCAATTAGCTTAATAAGTTACTCCGAGTGAAGGACTCATCTTTGTAAAGAGAGAGCAAAAAATTGAATTTAATGGTCTCCTTCAAAAGAAATCTCAAAAACATACTTGATCTTTTTCAAAAAGAAAAATATATATTTTTTGTTTATTTGTGAAAATTATTTCCTTTCTTTCGAATGATATTTCAAACTTATTTTTGAACTTTTGCCTCTTCCTAAACAATTATAGAAAAATTTAGGTGAATAAATCATTACACCTCATGGGATTCTTTCCACACAACTTCATATATTGTCCATTTAACTCATAAAACACTCATGGCACCAATAGAAACACAAACAACCC